>NC_090244.1:7800978-8080978 GCF_024489055.1 Chanodichthys erythropterus
GTTCTCTCCTGCAGTGACGTGAGCCGCGGACCGGCCAATCACAGCCCCGGCTGAGCGCAGTGCTGCGGACTGGCCAATCAGAGCGCGAGGATGCAGGTCGCTTTTGTGAGATGATGTGATCGAGGCTCCGCCGATGGCTCGTTTCTTAATGAACAGATGTGGCTGCGCTTTGATGAGCTTGTTTATTCATTTACTCACTCTTATGGCTTAAAAAAATGGTTACGAAATAAACACGCAATTTATAGGTTATAAAAAAAAATAAAATAAGTAACGCAGTGGTTCCAAAATGTTCTGGATAAATCAGACAAATCTATTAAAAATCCCGTATTTGATTATTAAAAAATAAGTGTTTGTGATTGTGTCATTTCAAAAGAGATTATTTTGCAGCTTTCTTCAAAATAACAACAAGGTTTTTATATTAAAATCAGCACTGAAGACAAAGATGGGGTGATTTTAACAACTGTGTAAAAATAATATTTTACTTAAATATGCATTTTTTTTTTTATTTTTATAATTGTTTTCTTAAAAAAAAAAGGAAAAGAAAGAATGGTTGAAAGTGTGAGGGATTATTTTGTGTGAATTGGATTAATTGTTAAAAGTTCATCTGCATTCAACACACACACACACACACACACACACACACAACATTGACTGTTTTTAATCAAATGTAACAGTTTAAACTAAAACTATCAAGTCAATGACTATCAGCATTTTTAGTTTGTGCGTAAAAAGATTAAATTGTATCTTTGTCTGAACGTCGTTATTAGTTTTCGTTTGAATCATTAGCCTATATTATAATATTATATTATATATTTCCTTACTCGTGTATTTTCCTTTAATTCACATCAGCGTTACATTTAAGAAGCTTTAGATTGTACGAAAAAGACCAACGATTGTGCTCAAAACAGAACTGAAGCATTTTTTTCGTTAAACAAATGAGAGAAACAATGTATTTCGAGATCGAAAAAAATGTTTAGATGTCAAAACTTTCGTATTCCATATTTTAGTTGATCATATTTTTAGCTAAAAACATCGAAATTATTATTATTATTTTTTTCCAACGCCTGACCAGGTAAAAGAGGAGGAAAAAAAATTCAAAAAGAAAAATGATGAGTGAAAAAAGTAGGAGGAGTTCATGAAAGGAAAACGCGTTGATTTCAGCCCTTCTCGCTGTAAGGGAGGCCGGGGCTAGTTGTCACACTTTTGCTCCAGTGAATATTTTTCAGGGTGGGTTTATATCCGAAAGATATTTTCTGCATGCAAAGTCTTGCATAAAAAAAGAAACCGTTAAGGAAAAATTCAGACCCCATTATAAGATTCAACCAAACAGCAACAAATGTGTGAAAGAAAACATATTAATCCATTCCTCTGGTCAACAAATATTGTAACTGATAAAATAAATGGTTTGAAAATGTAGGGAAATATGATTATATGAATTTTAGCTTGGATAGAATTCACAAAAAATATTAAAAAAAATGATCATATGGTTTTAAAACCAACACACAAATGCATAGAAAACACATTTGTGTAACTGGACTTTTGACTAAAAACCCTTACACACTGTAACATATTTTCATGATTTGTTATCACAACATTTTCTCTTTTGTCAAATCAACCAATCAATGTGGTTCAGAGAACATAATATTTTGAGTTTCTGTTGACTAAATCAATCGCCTTCATTGTATTGACTCAAATTTTTCATTTCAATGAACTCAAAATTGTATTTTTTAAGTTAAACCAACAATTTTTTTTTACAGTGTATTTGCAGAGCTTCTTCCTCTGTCATAAAGTGTCGTTTTTGAACTAAAAGAAAAAAAAAAATCATATTTTTACTGATTTATACACTTAATCAAACAATGTATTTATTTTTTGTATCATGTATCATATGATAATGTAAATTTTACCACTGTAGAAAAAAAAAGATCAGTAAGTTATGTTTTTACATTGCGTTAACTCATCAAAATAAGTTATGCAAGATTCAACTCATCTTTTTAAGTCAGTTTAATGTAATTTAAGTTGGAATAACTTAAACATCCAAGTTGATTGTGCTTCATTTAAAGGATTAGTTCACTTTCAAATGAAAATTAGCCCAAGCTTTACTCACCCTAAATCTTTCTGATGAACACAATCTGAGAAATATGAATAAATATCCTGATGCATCCGAGCTTTATAATGGCAGTGAACGGGATCAATGAGTATGAGCTGAAGAAAGTGTCTCCATCCACATCCATCCATCATAAACATACTCCACACGGCTCCAAAGGGTTAATAAAGGCCTTCTGAAGTGAAGCGATGTGTTTGTGTAAAAAAAAATATCCATATTTAACAAGAAATGAAGTAAAATGTCTAACTTTTCCACCAGACTGACTTCCGTATTCAAGTTACAAAGAAAGTGTAAACTGGCGTCCCTTCAGTTAAGTTTTTTCCGTAAGCTGAATAGCGAAGGACGTATCATAAAATTAACAAATCAAATATGAATAATACATATCAGATTTTATATTTGCAACATATTTTATTAAAAAAAAAAAATCTATTCATCATAAAAACTACTTTTGTATGGATAAAATATAACCCACAGATCACCTCAAACTAACATGTTTCTTCATGACCAAGTTTTCAGCAGTTTATTTGTTGTAAATAAGAGTTGTATTATTGTCAGACGTCCCGAGGAATGTGCGTCTGCATTCCTCCATCCCTTAATCAGGACTATAATGCAACAGTGACTCTGAGCCTTGGGGTAAAGTGACAGCTGGTGTTGACCTCTGACCCCTGCTGTCTGGAGGGCTGCGGTGACAGAGGGGGTCACGGTTCTCTCAGCCCCTGTAGGGAGGGTGGCTGTCTGGGAAAAGCCATCCAGACAGTCCTAGAACACGCTTGGGTAGAGGGAGGAGAGAGGAGACATGTTCGGGACAATGTGGTACCCATATATCCCCAAGTCTAAGAGAGACGCCCCACCTCAGGGCCCTGACTGGGGCGCGGGGGCCAGACACCATGAGTGTGATCAGCATACACAAACACACCAGAGCACAAGAGCAAACACACACTGACACTATGGGAAAACAGCTAGATTTATTCATGGCATGATTACTGTAGTAATATTAATGATATGACATAATAGAGTTCTAGCTTTACGAAGCAGTAATGAGTGTGTTACATCAGACATCATTGTGCACATGCTCTTTAAAATTTTTTTTTTACTGTGCCCACTATTTTTTACGTATATGTATTCAATAATATAACATTAAATTATTAAATTTCAATTTTACATCATTTAAATATATGCTGGAAAATGTATAGTATGCAGGAAAAAATAGATGTTTAAGTAAATATTCTGGTTTTTATGAGGTCATAATCTTTCAAACAGGTGATACATTTGATTAACAAAAATTAAGTTTGTTTCCAATATTTTATGACTGTTTTGTAACAAATTTATCTGAGTATGTTCATGTTAAGATACATTTTAAACATTATTTAAAACAAATATTATTATTAAATTTTCTGAATGTTTTGGTATTAAGATATTAAGAAAAATGAATAATTATAAATTAATATTTGAAATGTTACTAATAATATTATTATTATATTATTTGATATTTATAAATTATCGTTACATTTATCTAAGGTATTAGGACTTTTTTTTTAAATGTTATTTTTAAATGTATATTTATATATTTGTATTATTAATAGTATTAAATGATGAGTGTTTTAATATTAATTATGTTTCTAAATTGCTATTACATTTCTATGAGTGTTTTGATATTAATGTATTTAGATGATTATTTTCATATCGATAAATGATCATTTGAAATGAATAGTTATAAAATATTATTACATTTATGAGTATTTTGATATTAGCATACATTTTAAAAATATTTTAACATTTTATATTTATATATAATATATTTATATTATTATTATTAATGTATTGTTTTTATTATTAAATTACATTTTTAAATCAGTGTTTCTAAATCATTATTTATAATCACTATCATTTATCACTATCACAAATGAATATTTATAAATTAGTATTTTGATATTAGCATACATTTTTAAAACATTTTAATGTTATTTAAAATTTAAAAGGAATATTTATATTATTATTAATCATTTATTATTATTATTACAGAGTGTTAATTTTAAAACATTACACATTAAGTAAATATTAAAAGATTTTTTAAACTAATGTTTATAAATTGTTGTTGTTGTTGTTATTATTACATTTATTTGAGTGTTTTGACTAATTTTTAAAAACATTTTAACAGTTTTTTTTTAATTTATTATTATTATCTGTGGTGCTTGCATCATTAATGTTCTCTTGCATACTTATTATTATTATTATAATTTATAAATTAGGCCTACATTTTTAACTCTCCTATTAGAACTACCAGAGCATTCACCTATAAAAATAAACAAAATAATAATAATAAATCAAGCCTCCATTATTAAATGTAATACTGAATGCAGTATACACAAGCATGCATTACAAATACAACATATGGTTGAGATTCACTATAAATGTGATGTACTGAAACATTGTTTTCAGAAAAGTATCAGTTCAGCAAGGAAGGAGTCTTTCCACATGTATCACAGAGGCGATGCCCAGGCCGACAGCCTCAAATAGAAGTGTGTGTGATGCCGTCTCTGATGGAAACATGGCATCCACACCATCTTCAGGTCAGACAAAGCAACACTCTCTCAGACAGGTGCCTCGGGTCTGGAGGGGTCGGGGATTGGAGCGTGCAGCCTCACGTCAATCAAACACTAACAGAGACGTCTCAGACATCTGCGGTGGCATCCTCCTCATTTATTCTGCCTTTGCTGGCAGCCAGCGTCCTGTGAAAGAGGCCCTTTGTCACAGAGCGCCATTCAGAAGCCAACCAGCCGTAGTCACCGTGCTAAAGCGAGGGCTTTTTTTCTCTGCTCGGCTTCTATTCAGACCAGGGATTCCAACGCTGACCTGAAAGCCACGGCTCCTCCTCCAGGTTGAGGGAACAGCGAGAGGAACGCAGGAGAAGGATTGAGTGGATTGGATTAGGGTTAATCTCTTGTTCCTCACCGCGGTGTGCTGACAGGGGCACTTACCGACCCTTTGAGTCACCGGATACCTGGAGTGTGCGAGGCGCACAGCCGGCGGTGGGTCGCCAATTATGACAGGTGGGGGGAGTGTCAGGAACGAGATCAGGAGGAGGACATTGTACAAATAAATAAATAAATCAAGCAGGAATACCTCAGCTTATGGAATCAGTGGGATCTAACATCTTCATGACAATACAGGATCTAGCTTCTTAAACATGTTCTTGCTAAGAAACTTCAATCAATAGTGTATGTAATAGCAGCAAGGATGCATTAAATTGATCAAAAGTGAGAGTAAAGATATTTATAATGTCACAAAAGATTTCTATTTCAAATAAATGCTGTTCTTTTGAACTTTTTCTATTTAATGAATCACAGTTTCCACAAACATATTAAGCAGCACAACTGAATTCATCACTGATAAGAAGAAATGTTTATTGAGCAGCAAATCAGCATATTAGAATGATTTCTGAAGGATCATGTGACATTGAAGACTGGATTAATGATGTTGAAAATTCAACTTCGATCATAGGAATAATAAAGCAATAAGCCCCAAGAAGCTGTGGTTTACAGTGAAATTTACAGTAAACCATGGCTTCACGCTTATTGCTTTTTATAAAACTTTGGTTACCACACAATACAAATGTTAAAGCCCAAAAAATATGTATCAATGCAACTTTTATGACGTAAAATCATTAAAAGGATTCCTTCCACTGGAAAAAATAGACCCTAACCGTGAACAGCAACAGAAGTTACATATATTACACCATTAGATGGCGGCAATGAGTGAGTCACTCAGTCGCAAAGACTTTTATCAAAGACTATTGAATAACATAGACTTTTTATAGTCTTTTTTTTTTTTTTTAAATAATACAAGACACGACACTCGTTTTGTTTTGAATGGGAGAAAGTGCAAAGCGCAATAAGTCCCGCCTTCTAAATAAGAGCCAATCACCGATTGGTAAAGTCATCGCATCACTGCAGCGGCCGTTAGAAGCTCCGGTTCCTATAGAAACAGTCAGACGCGCGCCTCAGAAATGAGACACGAGAGACGCGCATTTAGATCTGCGCATGCGCATTAGCTTAATCCAGCCTGAAAAATTTAGTTTTTTGTCATGATTCGAGTATTTAGAAACAAAATTTATGAGACAGTTGTTGTCAGATTTCATTGGTGATTTCAAATATGAAACATAATATTAAGCCTAAGGTGTCGCATGAATGTGTCTGAAGTTTCAGTTCAAAATACCCCATAGATATTTGTTAATTAGTCTTTTTAACTGCCTATTTTGAGGCATCATTAACTATGCACCGATTCAGGCTGCGGCCCCTTTAAATCGTGCGCTCCCTCTATGTACTGAACTCTTGTTATTCAACTATGCCAAGGTAAATTAAATTTTTGATTCTAAGACATCTTTAAAAGGGACTTTGCTTTTATATTGAAACTTGTATTGAAACACGGAACAAGACGCAAATGTCAGTGTCAGTGTCAGCAGGACACAAGAAAACCCATTAAAAGGACAAAATAGCAGCAGACATATGATCATAGGACTGACCCAATGCTAAATTTGAATGCAGGTAATAAACTCGCTGACTCGATATCTCTCTCACACAATACTCTTCTACATAATGCAGTAAGCTTCAGTAAACAAAATCAATAAAGGACAAATACGTTGCTAAGAGTGGTTGCAGCAACATACACATTCAGTAGCCCAACAATACTTCTGTAATGCGGTCAGCTGTACATTTTCGGGAAATTTTTACATCAGAATCAAGCGCCAGAACTATCCGTTTTATATTACATTTTAAAATATATTCAAATAGAAATAGTTTTTTAAATATGTAGTAATATTTCACAATATTACTGTTTTTACTGTATTTTTGATCAAATATATTATCATATGCTATTTAGAAAATAGGGTGGTCAATGGCTTATATAATGCAAACAGAAACAAAAATTATTATGATAATTTTAATTCACTAATATGAAAACAGAAAATGCATTATCTCTTGACAAGGTTGTTGGTAGATTATGGCACTAATATAATCAGCCAAGCTAATACGGTTAACAATCAAAACTTATAGTTATCAAATACGGTTTAAACTATACATTGGTCTTTCTCAACTCCTCGACCCTTTGAATACAGTAGAAGCTTTATCCTCCTCCAAAAGGGTCTAGTTTCTTCACTTCAGTTTGCCTGCTAGGAAACATCATAAAACAATCAAAAAGAGTAACCGTTTACTTTATATTGGCTCTAAATGGAAAAAATGCTGACACACTTACTGTACATATACACTCTTAAAAATAAAGGTTTCAAAAGGGGGCTTTCACAGCAATGTTGGTTCCCCAAAGAACCTTTCATTGAACAGTTCTTAAAATTTATTTATTTTTTTCCCTGCGAAGAACATTTTGAAAATCTAAAGAACCCTTTTCCACTATAAAGAACCTTTTGTAAAATGGAAATGGTTCTATGGATGTTAAAGGTTCTTCATGGAACCATCAATGCCAATAGAAATCAAAATATCTAAAAAGAAAATTCCCCCCCAACAAGATTGACTTGAAAAACATGAAAACATACAAAGCATTTGGCTTATTATTACTATTGATGTAATACTGGTTCTGTTGATTGGATGAAAGGGCAGTTTTCAGCTGATGCTTTGGATCTCAAAATATTGACCAATTAATCAGGCTGGTTTGACATACTGGTCCATCACACCAAAAATTGTTAAAACTAACGCTACTACTTTCACTGAAGAGCTGCATCCTGACACGGGCCAGGCATCAATAAAAGGTTTTACTGCAGATTTTCCTGAATGAGATTCACACCAACATCCCATAATATGAACAGATTCCTCAATGAAACTAGAATACAAACGAAGGGCTCAGACCAAAGACAGTGAAAGACCAGTTTGGCGCCTTTGTAAATGTGTTTATGGAGCTGTTTCTGGATTTACAGGCTGGTTTATGAGTGTAGAGCACAGAAACACTCATGACCTCACAAGCTTATTGGGTTCATACACATTAGACCAGCAGAAATACAGTGGAAAACATTGCGATTGTAAGATTAAACTGTTAAATGTAAATAAATAACTAAATTAATAACTACAAATTTCTGTTATGCATCTACGTCAAGGTCACGGCAACAAGTATTTGGACTCTGAGGGTGTTTACATGACAACAATGTACTAAAAATGGAAAAAAAGACATGGATCTGTGGGTTTACAAATTTAAGAATCTGTTTAAGATCTGCTGATCCTACGTCTTGATATAACATCACATGAAATACTTATGTGAAGAACATTGTATTTAGCATTTTAAGGTAAAGATGACGACATCAGATGAATGATTCTCTTTAGCAAAGTTTCCAGCAAGAGTTTTTCTGCTAGTTCCTGTTCTCTTTATTGTATGTCTAATTAGTCAGATTACTGAGATTATCACCTTTTGTCGTTAATGGCTCTTGGAGCCCCTGTCCCCTTCTTTGAATAGGTATGCTGATTGGATTAGGACTTGCAACACTCTAGAGTCTGGGGTGGGTTCCTATACCTGAATACTTCATTTGCATGCCTTGTTTAAGGTCGTCTCCCAGGTGCTTTGTCTCTTTCCCTAAGCACTGCCCCCTAAAATGTATATAAACTTCACTATACACTGCCTTAGTGAGACTTGCTGACTGCAGCTACCGACAGCATGTGTTCTCAATAAAGAATCCTGCTGAAGATACATCCAAGTCTCCTGGTCTTCGCTTCTGAGATTTCCAACAGATCCAAAAAAAAAAAAAAAAAAAGATTAAAAATACTGTGATCTGCTGACAGGCCAGTAGGTGGCGATGTCACTTTGTAAAGAAACACTACACGCCTATAGATACACATGTGCATGACGTCACCGTTTTCACAAATTCGTGTTTTTGAAGTTTACGGTAATCAATTTCAGGATCCCAAAAATTGTCATGCAAATGAATGGCCAAAACATATCAAAAGATAAAGGTGCCCTAGAATCAAAAATTTAATTTACCTTGGCATAGTTGAATAACAAGAGTTCAGTACATGGAAAAGACACACAGTGAGTCTCAAACTCCATTGTTTCCTCCTTCTTATATAAATCTCATTTGTTTAAAAGACCTCCGAAGAACAGGCGAATCTCAACATAACACTGTTACGTAACATTCGGGATCATTAATATGTACGCCCCCAATATTTGCATATGCCAGCCCATGTTCAAGCATTAGACAAGGGCAGCCAGTATTAACGTCTGGATCTGTGCACAGCTGAATCATCAGACTAGGTAAGCAAGCAATGACAACAGCGAAAAATGGCAGATGGAGCAATAATAACTGACATGATCCATGATATCATGATATTTTTAGTGATATTTGTAAATTGTCTTTCTAAATGTTTCGTTAGCATGTTGCTAATGTACTGTTAAATGTGGTTAAAGTTACCATCGTTTATTACTGTATTCACGGAGACAAGAGAGCCGCCGCTATTTTCATTTTTAAACACTTGCAGTCTGTATAATTCATAAACACAACTTCATTCTTTATAAATCTCTCCAACAGTGTGTAATGTTAGCTTTAGCCGCGGAGCACTATCAAACCCATTCAGAATCAAATGAAAACATCCAAATAAATACTATACTTACATGATCCGACGCATGCATACAGCATGCATGACGAACATCTTGTAAAGATCCATTTGAGGGTTATATTAGCTGTGTGAACTTTGTAAATGCACTGTAATATAGTCGAGAGCTCGGGGGGCAGGGAGCGCACGATTTAAAGGGGCCGCAGCCTGAATCTGTGCATAGTTAATGATGCCCCAAAATAGGCAGTTAAAAAGATTAATTAAAAAAATCTATGGGGTATTTTGAGCTGAAACTTCACAGACACATTCAGGGGACACCTTAGACTTATATTACATCTTGTGAAAGAATGCTCTAGGGCAACTTTAAATAAACAACCCCTAAAGTCACACAGAACTTTTTTTATTTTTAGGGTATGTACTAAAAATGGAAACCTTTCCTTTGCGTTTTCAGCGTACAGACAACAACGTTTTCAAAATGATCCCTGTTTACAGGGATCCACGAAAATGACTAAAAACGCTGCATTCTGCTACCAGGCCAGTAGATGGCGACTTAGTTTCACTACGTGCCTATAGACTGAACATGTAATACATATGCATGACGTCACGGTTTTCACAAATTTGTGTTTTTGTAGTTTACGGTAATCATTTTCAGGATCCCAAAAATTGTCGCGCAAATGAACGGCGAAAACATATAAAAAGTTGTATAAACGGCCCCTAAAGTCACACAGAACAACGATGTACTAAAAACGGAAACCTTTCCTTTGCATTTTTCGCATACAGACGTACTAAAAACGCTGCATTCTGCTGCCAGGCCAGTAGATGGCGACATTGCTTCGTCAAGAAACACTACGCACCTAGAGACTGAACACGTAATATGCGAACACATGACGTCACTATTTTCACAAATTCGTTTTTGTAGTTTACACGGATACGATAATGCTGTTGTTTTCAACTTTGAAACCAGTTTTCAAAAGTTTGCATTTTCAGGCCCCAAAACGTCATTATTGCGTAAATAAACAGCCAAAAAGCATAAAAAGTTTTCCGTTTTAGTTGAAAACGGTGTAAAAAGCCACTTAATCAACTGGTGTCAGCATGATTTTTATTTCATGCATGAAGTCAGTTCCTCCTCAAATTCACAAAATAATAAAGTTAAGATATTATACTAGACACTAAAGACAGATATATTGTTATACATACATTATATTATATATATATATATATATATATATATATATATATATATATATATATATATATATATATATATATATAAATATATATATATATATATATTATATATACACACACACACACACACACACACACACACATACATATATATATATATATAGGTAAATTTTGGTTTTGATATTTTATTGACTGCAATAAATGCCATTTTTGTGTCTGGTTTGGGCATCTCAAAAAATTTTGGGGCCACAATGCACACATTTAATTCCACATTATCCTTTCTAATCTTCGTAAAACATTTATTTGTAATATTCAGCGCGCTACTGAGTGTCTGTAACGGTCACAGCTAATTACCGGCGTGGAGATTCTCACCAAAGCCTCTCTTCTCACACACAATGTCCTAACCTTCGTTTCTCACAGCTCAACATCATCCCCACCCAGAACTTTCCCACCCTTCAGCTCCACACTGGCTGTCAATCAAAAGACGGGCAATCAGTCATCAGCCGTGAAAAGACCTCGTCCCACTATCCCTTCATTCCCTCCTATAACGCTCCTTTATTCCTTTATCCCAGTGGCTCTGAATGGGCGTGACATATTTTAATCTCCAGCACGCCTCCTCTAAATTCCCGCCGTCGTGCTCGCCGCATCCGCCATTGGTCGGCTTAATCACCGTCGAGGCAGACAGTGCTGTCTTTTTTAAGGGGCTATAGGATCAAACCCACCCCTCCCTTGCTCTACCCCACTCTGCGTCTTCAGGGTCACAGCCCCCCTCAGACCGGAGCCCTTTGAGCCTGGCGAAAAGGATCATGTCATGAATGGAGCTTGATTTAGTTTTAACAGGGTGCTGTGTCCGTCCTTTAAGTGGTAAATGAATATACATTAGGCGCGAAAGGCCTGCAGGGAAGAGAGAATGAGAGCGAGGCCTCTGAATGCTGAGAAGGTGGAGAAGGGGTGTTTGAGTGCAAATAGAAAGGAGGGGGTTTCCCGCTTCCCTCCGCAGGAACCCAAAGCAGTTAATTGGAACGTTTGTTTGTTCCTCACGTCCATTGACGAGATGGGAGCTAAGATCTAAATATGTCACATGCTGACTTCCCATAAAGGGGAAATTAAAGGTTCATGGATACGGTCTGGAAGAGTTTGCTTATGGCTAAATATTTTATCATTTTGAAACTGTGAAATGAAACAAAATGGAACGAGAATTGTGGAGTGACCCAAAATGTTAACGTCTCTCAACCAGTTTCAGGAAAGATTTGACGTGTGCTGGGAATTTGGTGGCTTTTTTCTTCAATAACTTGTCCATTTCATCCCTTTAAAAAACAAAAAAAACAAACCTTCAGATCAAAATGTTTCAAAATGAGAAACGATTTCAGTCAAGTGTCTCCAAACTTTCGTCTGTTGTTTCATTTTTCCCCAAATACCACAAAACAAAAACACAAAACAAAAAAAAAAAAAAAAAAAAAAAAAAAAAAAACACAAAACAAAACACATACCTGTCAAAAGTTTGGAAACATTTTTTAGATGTTTTTGAAGAAGTTTCTTATGCTCACCAAAGCTGCAATTATTTAATAAATACAGTACAACAGTAATATTGTGAAATTAAAATATTTGTTTTACAGTCAAAGCAAACAGTATTCAGACACCTTGAACATTTCATTCATTAATACAGTTTATTCACTATAGTTTAAAGAATATTGCAATAAAATATGACAAGATCTCAGAGTTAAACTGTGTCAGAAAAAAAAAAAAATCTTAATTATGTCAGATAACACTAAAGCAAAACATGGTCAGGTCAAACTGTCTGAATAATTTTTGGTTCCATTTTTTTTCTATCAATTTTACTGGTAGTCCACTGTATGAAGAATTTTGGGGTACTTATTTATTTTGCTATCCTCACTTACATAAATGAACTAAAAATAAAAAATGAAAAAAATATATTTTAACATGCAAACCAAAAATTATTCAGACATTTTTGATATATTTAAATATACAGTCAAACTATTCCTGTGATCAAAGCTGAATTTTCAGCATCATTCCTCCAGTCTTCAGTGTCACATGATCCTTCAGAAATCATTCTAATATGCTGCTAAATATTTCTAATATAGTTTGCTAAAATATACTCTATGCTGTTTCGGTTTGAAACGTCTTATACTGCATTCACCTGTGGCATTCATCTTCCCCTTTGACCTCCAACATCCAGATATCTGTTTGGTTTTGTGTTTAATGAGACAGACATGTGGCATGATCTCCTCTGACATCAACCAATCGACCCCAGACAAGCAAATGTCATGACCTTTCACCCCACCATGAGTCTACAAGGGACATCAAGATGGTCACTGGCCAACAAAAAGGACCGGACTGCTCAAAAGGGTTCAAACAAAGTTTACACAGCAGCAAAAATGTCCTTCCTCTAGCGTTCAGTGGATGAAACTGCAGTTCTTCTCCAAATTAAAATGAATAAACTAGACTTTAGGAACAGAAAGTTCAGTGAGGTTCTATATAGAACTCTAAGGTTCTTGACTCAATTGTAAAGAACTCTTTATGCCAAAAAGGTTAAATGATTGCATAATACTTTCATGTTTAATGGGTTATTTCAGCTTTTTTTTCTAGTGATAAATTATGTTTACGAGATCCATAAAATGATGCCATGATGGGAACCCCTCAAAGGTTCTACAAATAAAGCGCCTAAAAGAACCCTTTAAAAAGGTTCTATATAGAACCTTTTCTTCAAAGGAATACGTTCAGACTTCAGATTTTTTTCCTCAAATCAGAAATTTTCAGGCAGACTTTCTCAGGCGCTCTGAGAAAACTCAGCGGAGGAGGAGACTGGTATATATTGTTATGTTCTGGGCTGTAGTCACGGCTGAAATCTTTGGACAAACCGTTTGAATACAGTATGGACACTTCCGGCATTTCCGCCACTGGTTTTGACGTTATTGTTGTGTCACATTAAGAATAAAAGACAGTTTGAAATCTGATTTGAGCAGCCAGAGCATCCAAAATATGTAAAAAGTGTCCAGAATCAGACACCTCTGTAAAAATCTGAGTGGAATTGCATTTCAAACCACCTCTAAATGTGGTTTGAATCAGGTTTTGCTGTTTTTGAGCACAAAACAGAAAAAAAAGGAGAAAGAAAAAAAGAAAGAAAATATATTTAAATGTTTTAAGACCAGTGGGCATAATTATATTTATTTTAAAAATAATTACAATATGCTATAGTTTATGTTTGTGTATGTGTGTGCTAGAAGTTCAAGTATTTCTACAAATGAGTGTGGAATTTGTGGATAAAAAAAAAAAGGGAACACATTAACTTAAGGTAAGAATCACTTCAATAATTTAATCTGGACAGTAGTGAAAGGTTTAATATTAGTTTATTTTTTAATAATCTTACAATAAAGATAACACACTGAAAGGT
Source organism: Chanodichthys erythropterus (assembly GCF_024489055.1). Taxonomy (NCBI): domain Eukaryota; kingdom Metazoa; phylum Chordata; class Actinopteri; order Cypriniformes; family Xenocyprididae; genus Chanodichthys; species Chanodichthys erythropterus. The sequence goes on from NC_090244.1 coordinate 7,815,227, forward strand.
CAAAACAAATTAAATGTGTGTGTTACATTATAAGAGACAGGAGAAACATGTAGGAATATTTACATACAGATATTGCACATCGTTGCCGTTTGTTAAAACATTAAGAAAATAAATATTTGATTTAGAGATGATATGTGCGCATGCTGATTGACATGGACAGGCAAATTATTGGGTAAAATCTATAAATAAAAGATTATAGAATTTTGCTGTTAAGAATGTGAACACAATGTGCAGTTTCGCACCTACAATATTAAGACAAACATTTTTTTAATCTTATAAAACAAAATAATTACATCATAATGACCAAAAAAAAAAAAAGGTTTGAATAACAAATGCTTAAATGAACACCTGTAAAATTTAAAAATGTAACAGCTTGGAGGTTTAGAGGTTGTTTTTTGGTCACATTTTCTCTGAACAAACACATTCACATGAAAGTCACTTTAATCTAGAATCATCTAATTTTTATTTTATTTTTTTATTTTCATTTTATCGGTCTGATTAATCTGATAATCTTTGGATCTGCAAATTAGATAAAATAACTATTCTCTGTATCATTAAGATAGTATGGGTCTATGCTTAAAGGAAAGCAAAAGAAACGCTCCTTTGTAATTTTGGCAGATAGTGAGTTGTTGTCTTCAGGGAAAGCAGCAGGAAAGCAGATGTTTTTCCCAGTGACGCGGATCACTGCAGATCTGATTCCACGTGTTAATGCTGCTCCACGAAGTTTGTCTCTGTCCTGTATGAGAAACCATGTGTTACCTTCAGCTTTCAGTTTGATTTTGCTGGTCCTAAACTCAATGCGGTCATTAAGCGCCACCTTGTGGTGGAGAGAAGAAAACGACTCCTAATGTCACATGATCTGAAATACTATGTATCTAAATGTAATCTTTCTTTAAAATAAATGTAACATTTAAATAATAATAATAATAAATTATTATTACTCATTTTTCATTTTATTATGAAAGAGATAATTATAAATACTAATTTATGTATGAATTAATTCATTGTGAATTTTCAATTCAGTGGCTGTCATGCATGTCTAGCATTTTCATAATTAAGCTTTAAACAATTGTTACATTTAAATAATTACACTTTTTAAGAGTAAAAATGTAGTACAAAAAGCATCCTGAACTTTAAATGCTTTACCAATGCCTCCATTGGTATTCTGAGCCATCATGTGCCCCCTGGTGGATATTTTATGCATGACAAGAAATTGTTATTTTAAGACATCGGTTATAATTGTACTCGACCAGAGATTAAACGGTCTAGAGTTCACATAAACTACTAACTGAAGAAACAGTAACTGAAGAAGACGTGTGCCATTTTAAAAGGAAGGGTCACCACTTTATTTCTGTACTCACATGTTTGCATGTTTGTTGGGGATCATGTGGTTGTTGTAGGCCAGGATGGGAGGAACACTTTCTTCATCCTCAGGAACCTGCAATGAAATAATACAAATATATTATTTTACAAATTAAATAAAATGTAGCTATATATGCAAACAAAACAAAAAAAAAACAATTGTGCTGGGTTGATTATGTAATTCCTTACATTACATTAAAGATGCCCTAGAATTAAAATTTGAATTTATCTTGGTATAGTTGAATAACAAGAGTTCAGTACATGGAAATGACATACAGTGAGTTTCAAACTCCATTGTTTCCTCCTTCTTATATAAATCTCATTTGTTTAAAAGACCTCAGAAGAACAGGCGAATCTCAACATAACACCGACTGTTACGTAACAGTCGGGATCATTAATATGTATGACCCCAATATTTGCATATGCCAGCTCATGATCAAGGCATTACACAAAGCAGCCAGTATTAACGTCTGGATCTGTGCACAGCTGAATCATCAGACTAGGTAAGCAAACAAGGACAATAGTGAAAAATGGCAGAAGGAGCAATAATAACTGACATGATCCATGATATCATGATATTTTTAGTGATATTTGTAAATTGTCTTTCTAAATGTTTCGTTAGCATGTTGCTAATGTACTGTTAAATGTGGTTAAAGTTACCATCGTTTCTTACTGTATTCACGGAGACAAGACTGTCGTTATTTTTATTTTTAAACACTTGCAGTCTGTATAATTCATAAACACAACTTCATTCTTTATAAATCTCTCCAACAGTGTGTAATGTTAGCTTTAGCCACAGAGCACTATCAAACTCATTCAGAATCAAGAAACATCCAAATAAATACTGTACTTACATGATTAGACATGTTGCATGAGGAACACTTTGTAAAGATCTATTTTGAGGGTTATATTAGCCGTGTGAACTTTGTTTATGCAATGTATTATAGAGTTGCGAGCTTGGGGGCGGGGAGTGCACAATTTAAAGGGGCCGCGCGCTGAATCGGTGCATATTTAATGATGCCAAATAGAATAAAAAATGAATTTAAAATTAATTTATGGGGTATTTTTGGCTGAAACTTCACAGACACATTCAGGGGACACCTTAGACTTATATTACATCTTGTGAAAAAGCATTCTTGGGTACCTTTAAGGTAATCTAATCGGACTACTTGTTGATTTGAATAGGATAATGCATTAAATATTAAGTGCATTAAATATTACATTATGTCAGGGTTTTCCAGAATGGTGTTCATGATGGAACGACAGGGGGTTTGTTTATTAAAAAGCTATTAATCAAAGAAAAATCAAAACAAAAAACACAGAGAACTGTTAACTTTAATATTTATTCATTTATTTACCTATTTATTATTATTATTATTATTATTGACTTAATGCCTGAGATATGAAGCTAGGTCAATAATATAATTAATTTAAGTAAATATATCAGCTGATAAAAATCATTGGGGAATCCCTGGACTGCATGTAACTTTGAAATTATGACATTTTTTGTAAACATTTTTTTTTGTATAATTTTCAAAGAAGAAAAAAATAAATAAATAAATAAAAGTCTCACCTCCCAATAGACCTCGTCATCATAGCAGTTTTCATCTGCAGGATCACCCCAGATGGGCAGCTTCAGAACAAGGCCTGTTGGTGGAACAATACAGTTATGTCAACATGATAAATGTGGCATTTCCATTACAAACTGAAATCGAATACACCCGTCCATTCATGTCAGGTGAAGATCAAGTGTATTCGTGGAATGACTACCAAATGTCTTCCAACCCTGTTTTCTCTAGGTTTCATGTTACAAACACCACACCTGTGCCATTACATGACAAACAATTGCAACAAATCCCTTCGGAGTATTGTATTGTACTGTACTGCTGCACACAACAGGAAGGCATCACAATATGCACTTAAAGGATTAGTCCACTTTCAAATAAACTTTTCCTGATAATTTACTCACCCCCATGTCATCCAAGATGTTCATGTCTTTCTTTCGTCAGCCAGAAAAGAAATTAAGGTTTTTGAGGAAAACATTCCAGGATTATTCTCCTTATAATGGAATTCAATGGACTCCAAATGGTTGAAGATCAAAATTACAGCTTCAAAGGGCGAAACGATCGGTCATTTTGCACTGAAAGTCCTACGCCTTCCCTATTTATTCTACTTACGGAAAAAAACGAAACTGGCGCCGCGTTCGTTCCGTAAGTAGAATAGGGAAGGCGTAAGACATTTAGCGTAAGCGTTTTGAAGAATGCGTAAACGGGAAGTACATTCAAGATGGTATTTTGTGTTCATAAAGAATATACAGTTGTATTTTTTTCGAAAATGAGCGATCGTTTCGCTAGATAAGACTCTTATTCCTCGTCTGGTATTGTTTAAAGCCCTTTGAAGCTGCACTGAAATTGTAATTTTGACCTTCAACCGTTTGGAGTCCATTGAAGTCCACTATAAGGAGAATAATCCTGGAATGTTTTCATCAAAAACCTTAATTTTCTTTTCGACTGAAGAAAGAAAGACATGAACATCTTGGATGACATGGGGGTGAGTAAATTATCAGGAAAATTTTATTTAAAAGTGGACAAATCCTTTAAAATGGATTAATCTTTCAAAAGACTCTTACCAACGAATATGCCGCCTCCGATTCCAAAACATAAGGCCACACACAGTCCTGCTGCCTGGTATCCTCCCTGGACAGTGGGTACCCGCTTCGCAAATTCTGCCGTAAAGTCAAATGTATTTTCCAACCTGAAATGGGCAAATATGGCACAATATATAATTTTTTGCCTCTAGAGGTCGCTTATATAAAAAAAAAAAAAAAAAAAAAAACAAAAAAAAAAAAAAAAAAGTGTAGCTTGATGACGCCTTGATTTTGTGGAATCATGGGAGATGCTGTCTTCATGTCTAAAGCTTGTGGAAAAGAATCCGACGGGACTTGTGCAGAAATCATGTTCCTGCGTGAGCTAGAGATTTATTAACATTACTGTAGTATGAAGCAGGGTGTGGCTGAAAACCGTTGGAGTGGAACGAGTCCGCTGGAGCGATTGATGAGAGACGAGCGCTACACACGACTCGATAGCAGTGGAGCTTTTATTATGCCGCAGACGAGCACTTCCACATCTTCCGGTCATGTGCATGTGGAGTAAAGCAGCGCTGTTTATTATCATATTAGATAGATTTATGTGTTGAAAGTTGGTATTATTCTACTCTGTGTGTTCGCTCAGCGGTTGCTATGAGACACTTTACTGCAGTAAGCTAGATAGATATTAGTCATTGTAAAAGATGCTACTCGCCGTAAATCAAGAAAACAAGATTTAAACAATAAGACTTACAGTGTTGAGCTATATAACAATGATTAGTTTTCTGTCGATGAATGTATCCAAAGAGTTGCTCACCTGTCTAATAAAACACATAATATATTAAAGGAACACTCCACTTTTTTTGAAAATAGGCTCATTTTCCAGCTCCCCTAGAGTTAAACAGTTGAGTTTTAGCGTTTTCGAATCCATTCAGCCGATCTCCGGTTCTGGCGGTACCACTTTTAGCATAGCTTAGCATAGTTCATTGAATCTGATTAGACCGTTAGCATCGCGCTTAAAAATGACCAAAGAGTTTTGATATTTTTCCTATTTAAAACTTGACTCTTCTGTAGTGCAATGATATTACGCAGCGTCTCTCACAAACGTCTCCATGGTTGCAAGGCACGTTCCCTGTGCAAGCAGGGGCTCATGGGCGCTGTGTAATATCATTGCACTGCTGCAGCCATGGAACGGCAGCAAAGTTCCTTGATTATTACGCCTGAATGAGAGTATAGTTCCTAGCCATATCAGCCTAGAAAATCGCAACTTTTTATTTTCTGTCGGTCTTAGTACACGATTTAACTACAGAAGAGTCAAGTTTTAAATAGGAAAAATATCAAAACTCTTTGGTCATTTTTAAGCAAGATGCTAACGGTCTAATCAGATTCAATGAACTATGCTAAGCTATGCTAAATGTGGTACCGCCAGAACCGGAGATCGGCTGAATGGATTCGAAAACGCTAAAACTCAACTGTTTAACTCTAGGGGAGTTGGAAAATGAGCCTATTTTCAAAAAAAGTGGAGTGTTCCTTTAAAGCGTCTTTGGTGTTTCCATGGTTTCTACAAAATAAAACCAGAAATCAAGGGTATCACGTCATTGACAGGCGACCAAATGACATGGTACGTGTCCTGATTAAAATTGCTTAATCCTCTGGATTTAAACATTCTTGGAAACATTTAGGATAATGTAAGTACACAAGTCAGCAAAATATATAACTGTTCTAGTGGTTTTAATCCAAAAATCTTACATATTGTGCCTTTAATACGAATACTAACATTATTTAATATAATTTTTAAAAAAAACTATTACTACTACTAATAGTTGTTATTTAATAATTATAATAAATAAGACATTCATATTAAATTCTATTGTTAATACATTTTTATTTTTTATAATATTAAGATTGTAATTTATTACTATTAATTATAACAAATAACATTAATATTAGTATTAATATTAATAATAATAATGAATAATAATGATGATGATAGTTATTTAATTATTATAAATAGCATTATTAATATTAGCATTAAATACTATTAAGAAAAAGATAAATATATATATATATATATATACACACTGACCCTAGATCTCCATAAACGGTGTTGGTGGCGGCAGCGGCTGAGATGGCGCCCACAATTCCTCCAATGACCCCTGGCATAGCGTGCAGGTTATGGATGCCACACGTGTCCTGAATCTTCAGTTTCTCCTCCAAGATTGGCTGAGGAGCAGAGACAAATGAGAGGTTTACGCAATCATAACAGAAGACAATTTCAGCAAAGTTTTTACTGTAACAAAATTCTTGATTGAAAAATATCCAGTCACTGGCTGTGAGAATGATTTGGAATAATTCCTCTGACGGGTAAGACTCACAGATAAATAAATGTAACCCAGCGTGGAAATGATGCCACAGAAGAATCCCACAATCAAAGAACCGTATGGCATCAGCATAAACTCAGCTGCTGTTCCCACAGCAACTCCGCCTGCCAGTGTGGAATTCTGGATGTGAACCTGGAAGGGGGGAAAAAAAAAAAAACATGTTATTTTAAACAGCATCAACTTCTGGCAGGATTGGGATTCTTTCCGTTAAATTAAAAATGTATAATTTAGTTTCAAATTCACATTTGAAAACCTACTACTACTACTACTACTACTACTACTACTACTACTACTACTACTACTACTACTACTACTACTACTACTACTACTACTACTACTACTACTACTACTACTACTACTACTACTACTACTACTACTACTACTACTACTACTACTACTACTACTACTACTACTACTACTACTACTACTACTACTACTACTACTACTACTACTACTACTACATATTTAAAACAGATCATAACTACAGAAATGTGTTATATATTCAGTATATTAATAAGAATAATTTTCATGGCATTGCCATGACAATATTTTATTGTATTAATTTCTGTAAGCTTTCCAGACCTGGAAATCACATTTCTAAAATAATCTAAAATTTACAGTTTTTTTATGACCCTGTGAAAAAAAATAAAATAAAATAAAATAAGATAAAATAAGATAAAAATAAAATAAGATAAAATAAAATAAAATAAAATAAAATAATCATGTCTCATCCTGCAAATAAGTGAGTCAGGTCTGCAAAAAAAAAAAAAAAATAATAATAATAATATTAATAAAGGATGCTTACCATGTCTAGTTTCCCTGTTTTCTCAAACAGGCTGGACATGGCGACTGTAGTGAGGACGGTGGAGGCCAAGGCCAGGTATGTGTTGATGGCAGCTCTGTGCTGACCGTCTCCATGATCAGCAATGGCAGAGTTGAAACTTGGCCAGAACATCCACAGGAAGAGGGTTCCTGCACAAGACACCAGAATGCAAACACTATCTGAGCCTTCAGTGAATCTTTGCATCAGCGTCCTTTTGCGAATTTGCTAAGCAAGCTTTAGTTCAAGTTGCACAGGATGTTCAGTAGTCCTTTCAGTTTCTAAAAACAATGTCCCCCAGTTTCACAGACAAGGCTTAAGCCTAGTCCCAGACTAAAATGCATGTTTGAGTTTGCACTGACTTATCTTAAAATATGCCAGTGCCATTGTTTTGTCTCAAGATGCACACCAGTAATGATTTTTTTTCCAAAGCAAATTTATAAAAGCTACTTAGACGTCCTAATTGAACTAAGGCCTAATCCTGGCTTAATCTAAACCCTGTCTGTGAAACCAGGCCTTTATGTTTAATCCTAAAATATAACAAAAACTCAACGAGATTTAAAGGGGACCTATAATGCTCCTTTCCTTTCACAAGATGTAATATAAGTCTCTGGTGTCCCCAGAATGTGTCGGTAGCGAGTCAAATTTGCCCCTATTTGTGTGTAAGCAAAAACACACTATTTTTATGCGTGTCCCTTTAAATGCAAATGATCTGCTGCTCCCGGCCCCCTTTCCAAAAGAGGGTGGAGCTTTAACAGCTTGTGCTTCAGTTGCTCAACAACAACAAAGCTGGATAATCTCACACAGCCAAAATGACAACAGTGTTCATCCTTACATTGTTCAAACCGGAGTCGACACTGATGGAGAGACTCAGGAAGAAGTTACAACTTTTAGAATGAAACTGGATGTTAATCTTTTGTGCAAATCCAGCATTTAATTGACCCTCGTTTGTGAAGCAGTCCAGCGTAAAATGACGGCATGATAACAACACTCTACTACAACAACTCTTCCTCTTCTCTAAAGCAGCCCAACATGGCCTCACCCCCTTTGTTGTGTGTTCCCATGGGCAGGGTTTATGTAAATATAAGGGTTTGTGATGTCACTAACCCAGGAAGAATCTCGTTGTAGTCCCTACCAGCTGTTTATTGTAGTTTTAAAACAGCAAATTCTTTAAAAGAGAAAATCTCCCTTTGCATTGAACTTTGAGTGTCACAACTTTGCAGATGTTGTTTATTCTCAAACATCAACATTACACACTAACTAAAGTTAAAAAAGTAAAATCACCCCTTTATGGACGCTTACCAATCATGGCGAACACGTCTGAGTGGTAGACAGACCCGTTCATATGTTTGCTTTTATCCAAATTAGGCCGATACAAAACCCATGAAATGGACAGACCATAATAAGCTCCAAAAGTGTGGATCACCATGGAGCCGCCAGCATCTTTAGCCTAACAGGGATTGAATCAATAAACAAAGATTAGCATGAAGTTATTTGATGTCCTTCATCTGAACTCGATACTTTTAATGACCCTTAGCTTTGAGCTCATCAAACAGTTCATGTTAGTGTACACATAAACATACTGGCAGAGTTAACCTTTAACAGATAATATACTGTGAATGCTATTCCATATAGTTTTACCTGCTGGGTTTGAAAAAAACATAAATAAATAAAATATATATAAAATAAAAATTTCAAATATACCAGATTATATCATCTGCTATACACGCACATAGATAATAAAATAAAATAAAATAAAAAATATTTGTATACTTGACAACATGAACAATTCAGTGATTGTACATGTATAAAACACTTTATTGATGTTAAAACATTTTATTAATCTTAGAACTTTGACAGCCTAATAGAACAGCGATCAGACTCACATGGAGGAGGCTCAGGATGATGTACTCTTCAACGGCGAACAGCGTGACCCCGAACAGCGTCATCACCAACAGCTGCACAGGACTGACCTTTCCTAACACGGCACCGTAGGCGATCAGACACCCCGCCACACAGAAATCTGCATTGATCAATCTGAACACAGAGGAAACAAACCCTTAAACGAAACATTTCTACCTTTCTTTTCAGCCCTGAAGTTTGAAGCAGTCCAATTCAGTGTGAAGAGTACACAAACCACACTAAAATGTTAGATAACTTGGCATTTTTACAACTTTTTTTAGGTTCAAATCCTTCATACAAAGTAGTAAACAGTGCTGGATACAAAATAAACAATATAAAATGCCTGCATCTGCATACTAGGATCATTCACATTTCAGTTTGGTCAGGCTGTTTTTCTAATTACGGTTTAAATGCAAAACAAATCCTTCATTCCCACAGGGAAGTGACACCTGCAAGGTTGTATTGTGTCATCAAAACTAGATTCACATTCTTTTCTAAATAAAACCTTAAACAAATCAACTAGTTCTGGTGCAGAGAATCAGATACCAGAATTAATAATTTAAATTTTAAATAAAACTTTTTTCTTTGGCAACTGTAATAGCTCACAAAAGAGAAGAAACGTACTGTTCTATCCCGATCTTGATTTTTCCATCAGTGTAGTCCAGAGAATGGAACCAGCCTTGCATCAGAAGAGCCCACTGAATGCCGAAAGCTGCAATCAGGAAGTTGAATCCGACAGCACCAAAGCTATAGCGCTTCAGGAAGGTCATGAGGAACCCAAACCCCACGAAGATCATGACATGAACATCCTGAAAACCTGCAGGAAATGAGCAAAAAAAAAAAAAAGTCCAATTCAGTCAAGCAAGATCATATCGAGAATCAATGGAAATCAGACGAAATAGAAAGAAGTTGTCAAGGGTGTTAACACATATTCAGAATGGAGAAAAATAATCTGAATATTTGGTCTATGGTGATGAGATTTTTTTTTTTTTTTTTTTTTTGACCAACTTTAGGAACAGCTTTAAAAAAAAAAAGAAAAAAGAAAAAAAAAAAAAGTATGCCAAGTACCCCTAAATATGATGTTCCCTTCCTGAAATATACAGGCAGTGTTAGGGGTAATGCATTAAAAGTTAGTTATGTATTCAGATTCCTTTTGTCAAGTAACTAGTAAAGTAACGCATTACTTTTAAACATACAACTTAGAGCTGGGCGATATATCGCATGCGATTGTCATGCGCATTTCGTCAGTAAAGCTGGTTCCCTGATTACCGCGAAATCGACATCACCTGCTTTCAAATGGAGCGGCATTTAATAGACAGAGCCGTGGATCACTGACAGGCTACGCAATATCACATTCATTATCGAAGGCGATTCACCTGCGATAATGAGCGCGATATTGCGTAACTTGCGTAGCTTCAACCATACAAATAAGAAAAAAATGACTTTAGTTAAACATTACATGCATTTCATTTTTTGGTTTTATTGCTGAAGAGCAAGAGCTGCGCCCTCTACTGTACAGGCATGAATTTGCATTTCCTTCAGCCTGAGGCTTATTCATTTCACTTTTGGTGTGAAAGAACCTTACATTTTCCAAAAATATATATTTTTGTTATGAAAAAAAAACAAAAAAAACACAAGCAATAAAGCCCAGCCCAGATGAGAAAAAGGAATGCAAAAGTAATACAACGCATTACTTTCTGTAAAAAGTAACAAAGTAACGCAATTAGTTACATCTTTAGGGAATTACACAATATTGTAACATTACTGATAAAAGTAACTTTCCCAAACACTCTATACATTTACATTTATTCATTTGGCAGATGCGTTTATCCAAAGCGACTAACAAGAGTTAGGAATACAACATCTATCCATCTAAAATTTATATTTTTATGTAAACTACCGTTCAAACATTTTGTGTCAGTATGATTTTTTTATGTTTTTGAAAGAAGTCTCTTATGCTGACAAAGATTATATTTATTTTTTCAAAAATACTGTTTTTTTTTTTTTTTTTAAATAACTATATTTAAGATTTTCTTATATTTTAATATGTAATTTATTCCTGTGAGGACAAAACTGAATTTTTTTTGTCTTCAGTGTCACATGATCCTTCATAAATTATTCTAATCTTCCGATTTAGTGCTCAAGAAACATTTCTTATTAATACAATGTTGAAAACAGTTGTGCTGCTTGATTTTTGTGGAAACCGCAACATTTTTCTTTGACGAATATAAATTTGAAAAATTCAGCATTTTTTTTTTACTTTTGTTTTTATCCTCACTGTTACTTTTGATCAATTTAATGCATTCTTGCTCAAAATAATTTTATTTAATGATTTTATTTATTACTTTATACATTTAAGTTATTATAGACTTTACATCAGCCTTTTGAAATCAGAATGAAATAGTACTATTAACCAAATTCAGTGAACATAAAATTTTAAAACAATTTTCCCCACCTATATTGCCTGCCATAGGCAATAGGAAGACAAAAGATTTGAGACAAAATGTATATTTACAACAAAAAATCCAGTTGCATCATTCTCATATGACTAAGGACAAATGTGTTTTAGCAAGTCACAAACTGCAATCTGAGCCTTTTGGTGACATAACTGAGGTCAAAGCAGGAGCACATTTGCATAAATTGTAGCAGAGATTAAAATTAACAACAGTTTCTCAGAACAGGAAAGGGCTAGGTAATTGTCGAGATGTTTTCCACAGTATACACACAAGGACATCTAGATGCTGGTGACGCCACAAAAAAAACAGCTAATGACAACAGACAGTGCTGTGGTTTCTGAACAAGCCCTTATTTGCACAGAGAAACAAAGATCCTGCTGGCCACTGTTACCATGAAATCTCTTCTGGAAACTGACAACACTTTGCTTCTTTAGCAAGGTTATCCTTTCATTCTGACCTGACATGAAGCTTCACCTTGAAATCCTTCTCAACCAAAAGACGCCTGCATCACAAAACTCTAAGTTTCAGGTCGGTGTCAAAAAAACAACAACCGGAACTCCCACAGTAGCATCAGCCTGGATCAATTACAAGATGTCTGGACTGTATTTATACACAAAGAACATTTTCTGTGCCAAGTAACTCAAGTACATTCAGATATAGCAGGAGTGATACATTTTTTTAAAGGCACATTAAGTGGTGTCAAATCTCACACCACTAACAAATGAGCTACATGGAGCATATCATCACTCCTTGTGTTTATACCAAACTCCACCCAATCACAACTAACACAAGTGGACTACTAGAAGATGAACTCCTCCAAGAGACTTCTGCGGCGTCACACCTCAACCATGACAAAACTCGTTCAATGACATCCGATCGGTCCGCAAACAATAGTTTGTCCGAGTTCATATGCCACCTGTCATCCAACACTTGAAACGTTGATAGTTGGAGAACAGTGGAGAGTCTGGCTAGAAGTCTGAAGATCTATACATGACTGAAAAATTCAACCACACCTTCGAAGAATCAAAAGACGACAATGGATAGTGAAATGAATCCTCTAACTCCCTCAGTACCACAGTCCCATGTGCATAAGGAGGTATGCATGTTTCCAAGTGTACAAGCAAGAGAAAAGCTGATAAACATTAATATCACAATCAATGAATGGTGATGAATTTGTTGATAATATGACCATGACATTAAACCAACAAATATTATATCATTTAATAGATTATTTTTGTAGTTTAATACTATATTCTAGATGTTTAAATACATATAACACAATTGTAATAAGGAAAATAAAATGATAAATTAATTTTAAATAGGCAATAATAAAAAAATGCACTTACTTGGATATCTGAAGTAGAAGTCATTCTCAATATCACTTGTGATATTGTTGTTTTTTCTATGGTAAACCCAGTGTGTATCTGACTCCTCATCATACCGCATAAATACCCCAAAAAGAATAATCATAGACAACTGCCAGACGAAACACACGGCAGGTAAACTGAATTTAATGTTAGTATTCTTTGGCCGGTCGCACATGTTCGCAACGCAGTTCCCCATGTCTGCAGATCATTCATTGAGAGGACTGGTGATGCTGTTAAGAGACGTGGACGCGCATTAGAGTCACTTTTAAACGCAGCGGGAGCGCGGAGGTGTGTCTGTATCTCCATTTCTCGGCCCCCTTCTTTAGAAAAAGAAAACAATCTTTGCGAGAAACGTCTGGATGACTGATTGCTACAAGTCATGCCACATGTTGCTTTTGTACACACGTTTATGATGCGAACTGGATTTTAAAGCACATGTTTTGTTGCTTTGGAATCAGTTCAGTTGTTATATGTTTATTGGGATATTTCATGGTAAAACTTTTAATTTTAGAATTTAGAATGAATCTGTTCGGCCAAACCGCATTTTTTCAGCCACGGAACGTCTGACGCCATATGCCTTAAAGGAACACTCCACTTTTTTTGAAATTAAACTAATTTTCCAACTCCCCTAGAGTTAAACAGTTGAGTTTTACCGTTTTCGAATCCATTCAGCCGATCTCCGGTTCTGGCGGTACCACTTTTAGCATAGCTTAGCATAGTTCATTGAATCTGATTAGACCGTTAGCATCGCGCTTAAAAATGACCAAAGAGTTTTGATATTTTTCCTATTTAAAAATGGACTCTTCCGTAGTTAAATCGTGTACTAAGACCAACGGAAAATGAAAAGTTGTGATTTTCTAGGCTGATATGGCTAGGAACTATACTCTCATTCCAGCGTAATAATCAAGGAACTTTGCTGCCGTTCCATGGCTATAGCAGGCGCAATGATATTACGCAGCGTCTCTCACATACGTCTCCATGGTTGCAAGGCACGTTCCCTGTGCAAGCAGGGGCTCACAGGCGCTGCATAATATCATTGCACTGCTGTAGCCATGGAACGGCAGCAAAGTTCCTTGATTATTACGCCTGAATGAGAGTATAGTTCCTAGCCATATCAGCTTAGAAAATCACAACTTTTTATTTTCCGTCGGTCTTAGTACATGATTTAACTACAGAAGAGTCAAGTTTTAAATAGGAAAAATATCAAAACTCTTTGGTCATTTTTAAGCGCGATGCTAACGGTCTAATCAGATTCAATGAACTATGCTAAGCTATGCTAAAAGTGGTACCGCCAGAACCGGAGATCGGCTGAATGGATTCGAAAACGGTAAAACTCAACTGTTTAACTCTAGGGGAGTTGGAAAATTAGCCTATTTTCAAAAAAAGTGGAGTGTTCCTTTAAAGACGCTAACAAGATGTCGCCATTTACGCGGGAAATGATTTGGCTATGTTCTAAATGAACAGCTGGTGTACTACGTCCTGAATTCAATGAAATACTATACACTTACGTGTCACATGACGTTTTAAATTAAGCATAATTTTATTCATGACTTTTTTGTTAATTGTTCTGTTGTAAGAACTAAGTTTGAGTTGATAAGTCAACTATTAGATTCATAACTATTCGATTGGTTTGACTTAAATCATAACATAACCTTGAACTATTTTTCCTTTTGTTTATGAGAAAGAATACCTACGAAATAAACTCAATGCTCAGATTTTGTTTCATTAACAAATTGCTCAGACAAAAATCTTTGCACATAGAGAATATTTGAACGTTTAGTTTTTTTGGGATTCTTGTCATTGTAACTGGATCTGGCCAAGGAGGAGCCAGTTTAGTTTATTTTAATTAATTTGCTAAAGGAGGCAATTATCCCTAATTTGTGGAGCATTTTTAAACTTTAACCAATTTTTTTCATTGGTACATACACACATTTGTGCAATGTCCATATATGTTACAGTTAAGCTTGGTATAAGCTTTTCTTTCTCCGGGCATTGACTCAGTGGACGTTCTGGACATCAGTGGGCTGAACTTGTTAATGATTGATCAGACAGAATCTGTGCTTGTATGCCTGAATGAGACCATTAATTTTCACTGTTTCCTCTTGTACTTAATTGTGAAGATTGAGAACTTTGACATGGTGAAGGTGTAATTCCTGAGGCTCAAAATATTTTTAGAAAGTTAGTTTAAATGGACCATTTCATTCCTGTCTCCATTGGGTATTTGACATTGTCCCAAATGGCATGCTTAATGTGTACTTGTGGTCTTACGATGGTTGTCAAATGTCCCATTTGTTCTGACAGTCTATTTGGCATTATGTCACCGAAGTATGGACTCAAAGGAGGACGGACAAGGCTATAGGACGACATGTTTCATCGGTTCCTATGGCAGAGGTTATAGAGTGCAACAGTGCTTGTCCACTTTTTCAGCTGCATTGGTTCCCGAAGTATTTTGTCCATTCATTTCTCCCATGGGGATTTCAAAATAGTCTTCATTAAAATGTTTTAAGCTAAGAACCAAGCCAACTTTGATTTGAAGAAAGTTTTTGAAAATCTGACAAAAATATAAAGGTACAACACTATGTACTTGACAAATTTAATGAGGGAAAGAACTACAATCCCATGAAGCATTGCGAACAGCATAATCGAATTAAAAACGATGGAGAAATACAAACTACTCATTTAAAAATGTTGATTATATAGGCTATATAAAACAATATATTTTAAGATTATGGCAAAATATGCATATATTCAAATATTTCAATATTTTGAGAGTGTAGGGAGAGCGATTTGTTTGCCTAATTTGCTGTGCTTTGAGGGAGTGGGCGGAGCTAAAGAGATCTTTTGGTAACTTTAGCATTTTTTGCTTGTTTCAACTCTTTGATTTGTGGAATTTTGATTTGGAACACAAAATGTGGAACGGCGCGAGACCGGTGACGTGAGTGATAACGAGCTTCAGCTGCGAGGCACACCGGCCTTGAGTCTCTCACAGATGAGCTCCAGAAGCATAAAAGGAGGAGCGACAACAGTAAAGGACGAGAGAGGACCAGGCCTGGACTTTATTTTATGTTTTGTTATGTTTGTGTGGCATTACTTTCGTTTTGTTCTTTGTTTATTTTATATTAAAGATTATGGTTTGAACGTTCACCGGTTCCCGCCTCCTTCTTCCCGTATATACGAACTGTGTTACATTGGTGCCGAAACCCGGGAGTAAGGAGGGACATGCTATCGGAGAGCCCTCGCTGCTGAGGGGGATCGCGGTGCTGCAGATGTCAGGCAGCGCGGGAGTGTGAAGATCACGAGTGGCTCCCCGAGGCACTGGTGCTGGATCGATTATCATCAGGTGAGACGGAGAGCTTGTTTCCGTGCTCCTGGGACAAGGTGGGGTGGCTGCCGTCCAAGAGGGAGCGGAGGAGTCACCACCATTCGTCGTGGGCCAGAGCCTGCTGCCGTCCACCATGAAGGGGAGGAGCAGGGAACGGCAGACTTGTTGCCGGCTGTCCTCAGTCGGAGGAGCCATCGCCAGCCGCCAGGGGGCGGAGGAGGATCGAGCCGTCCACTGAGCGTCCAGTATCATCGCATGGTACCGCGAGGAAGAGCCTCTCGGCTGGCTGAGGATCGAGCGGCAGTGTGTCTGGGAACCGGACCAAGTTTTTTTTTTCCTTTTTTTTCCTCTCTTCCCTCTCTCGTTCTGAGCTCCCTGTGCTTCCGTCTGTTTATTTTATATAAAAAGGTTATTGTTTGAACATTCGCCAGTTCCCGCCTCCTTCTTCCCGTATATATGAACTGTTACAATCTGCCTTCGATTTTCTGGTCTCCAGCTCCGCTTGACAAGGGGATTCCCTGGCTCCACCTCCAGCCACCAAACCCTTTTACTCCACCTTGGCTTGTCGGCCAACTGGCCCTCCCTTGGTTCCACCTGGGGCCGACGTCCTTACGGCTCCACCAGGCTCCCTCGTCCCTCTGGCTCCACCTTGGGCCGCTGTCCTTACAGCTCCACCAGGGTCCCTCGTCTCTCCGTCTCTGCCTTGGTCAGTCCTCGCTCTACCTGTGCCATGGACTTCCAGACCTTCATCCCTCCGCCCCTTTTGCTCTTTCAGGCTCTGCCTTCCCTCTGACTCTGCCTTGGTCCTCAGTCTCCACCTCGGATGCTTGTCGCTGTGGCTCTGCCTCCAGATCCATCTGTGTTACGTGGTCTCATTGGCTCTTCAGCTCTGCCTGAAGACCAGCCAAGTCTCCACCCTCCTTTGACTCTGTCGTGGGTCTTCATCCTGGCTGTGTTCTGGTTCACTGCCTGGTTCTTCCTGCTCTTGTCTCCTCATTGGCTCCTCCCACCATCATCGCCACCATGGTCTCTCCCGCCATCATCTCGCCTGAGTCCTGCCCCTTCGCCAGCCCCTCATCCCCCTTCCTCTCTCCTCAGTTGGACTCTTATTACTGTGTTTGCTACTTAGTTCCCTTTGTTGCTGATTATGTTCACTTGTTGTTCATTAGTTACCTAATTACTCCCTGTGTATTTAAGTCCTTAGTTTCCTCAGTTCATTGTGTCATATTATGTTATAGTGGTTTTGAGTTTTTTTCCTGTAGTAACTCTTGTGTGTTCCCTTTGGATTTTGTTTATTAAAGACTGTTTTGAATTCTCCATCGCTGTGCGATTCATTACAGTCACTCAGCGTGACAACAGCATCATGGGTAATGTAGTTTTTCACCAAGAATTCTGCTGTTAAACATGATTATTTTAAAATAAGCTGAAATAATGCGGGCTGACATCGTCAACAGAAGCAAATAACATTGATTATCAACCTCGTAGCTCACAGGAGGTCTGTATTTAAAGGTTTATATGGAGAAAATGAATGGATTTCTTACTTCAGGAATCTGACTGTTGCGCTCTATACAACAAAGTGGACTAGATATGCTTCAGGGAATTGCTGTAGCCACAATACTCAGCCTAGACATTGACATGTTTATGCTGCCATTAGATCCAGACAATTTATTTTGAAGTTTTTCACTGGAGGGTTTAAACCTCCACCAGTTTCGTGTACAGTAATTAGTACATAGTGTTCTTACATGTGCACTGTAAATGTTATCCGTCGCGCTCTGCTAACAGTCTTCTGTCTGCAGGCGTCACTTGGTGGACGGGCTGGTTATCCTAGATCTTTGAGTGCTGAATAAAATTTGTTACTGATTCATGGAGCAAGTGTGGCTTTATGCATGAGCAAGACTTTTCTTGTTTTATTCTTTATCTTTGCAAATGTAAAAACAAAACATATTTGCTTTTAAGGTTCATGAATACTTCATTTGAATTCAACTTCTATTTTCCCTTGTTTAAGTCCCAAGGGTCATTGTGAGGAGAGGGGCTTGTTCTGCTTAAGCAAACTCTTTTCCCTCTCCGTTGAGCATTTGTTAGGCGATTCGTTTTTTGTATGTCTCCTCTGACTGTCTTTATGTAATATAATACGGCTCTTTTTAATTCGTTTCACTTAAGTGATGCATTGTACCCGATTAAGAGATTGGCATAAAGTGCAAAAATGGTAAGCAATCATAAATTACGGCCATTTTGTTTCAGTATTGGCCAATTAAAGATCCTTTTTGGTAGGAGGACTGACTGGAATGTTAAATGATTGAACATTTAAATATGGGTTTTACTGAATGCATAAATAAATCTCACATTATTATGTGAGCATTTTAAACACGTGTCCTCTGTTTAAGTGTTAAGAGGGGCCATCAAACCCATATTTGCACCTTGAATGTTTAGCCATCACTGTCCCATCCCGTT
Organism: Chanodichthys erythropterus; assembly: GCF_024489055.1. NCBI lineage: Eukaryota > Metazoa > Chordata > Actinopteri > Cypriniformes > Xenocyprididae > Chanodichthys > Chanodichthys erythropterus. The sequence continues at coordinate 7,833,872 of NC_090244.1, forward strand.
GAAATCAAGTCAAGGTTTGACCTCTATTGGTTGAGTCAAACCTCACAGCAACAAGTAGGCCTAGAATCAGTTCAGTAAAGGTAAAAGGCTAATATATCACCCCTTGAGTGTTTGTGGTACCAGATAAAAGGACCTATACACAAGATGCACAGCAGGGTTTTTGTTGTGGTGTGAAACAGATGACACAGGTCTCCTCAGACCGGTTTAGTGTTAGTTACAGCAACCATCACCTGGAATTAATAGGTATTTGAGGCCACAGAGAGCGTTTAAACGACGCCAGAGTGGCTTTACGTTGTCTGGGTTGGATCCTCTCGGGCGTGCGGTTTCGGTTCGACACGCGGGAGGGATATTACCTCAGTGAGCTGTAAACAGGACAGTCAGACTGCGCTTTGAGGTGAAATTCCTGTCGCGTAACTATAATGAGCCTCAAGGGAAGATTCATATCTTTTCACCATCAAATTAGCTTTTCTTCCATGCTCCTTTTGTATTGAAGAAACATACGCTGCTGTCCTGAATGAGCGTCGTTAGATGGGGCGTTGCGCGTGTCGTGTAGCATAACCAGCTTTGTTCATCACAATCTGATCAAAAACTGATTCAGATATAACAGTGTCCGCTTACCTGGCGTTTTTATGAAATACTGCCATTATGTACAGTTCAGACGTCAGACTGTTTGTTTGGGATGGAACAATCTGTAATGGAACCATGATATTATCAGGAATCATAGTGTATTAATCCTGAGACAGGCAAGTGATGATTGATTTAATTTTATAATTAAATAAATTAAGTATTTAATAATAACTGAATTTCAACTGTAAAACATAAATAAATTAATGAAACATTAATGTAGCCTACTAAGCAAACAAATACTTATTTTATTCCCCAAATCTAAATATTATAACCGCGATTCAACCTCAGACCACTAGAGAGCGCTATAGAGAAGGATTTAAAGTTTTGTGCTGTATGGAAGTACTTTACAATTGCTGTAGTAGATAGGCTATACCATGTTGTGCACATTATTTATTTTTAGTATGTATGTATAGAATACCCAGATCACCAAATATATCTGCTAAAATAAATGCCAAGAAATTATCAGTGAATTAAGCATGCAAAGTGATGAGGTCACGCCTGCAGTTGAAAATGAGCTTGTATGGCTAAATCGTTCACATTTACATGATGGACACAAGCGCTCATATGATATGCGTTGTCTCTTTAAAAATAAATAAACGTAGCACACAACCTTTTGAAATGTTTGTTGTATTATTGTTGTAGATGGCACTGTCACTTACTCCCCCCGGTTACACAGACTAGCCTTAAAGGCACAATATGTAATAATTTTCGCCGCAAGATGTAGCTTATTCAAAACAAAAGCGTAGCGGATATGACGTCATTGACAGGCGACGCAATGACAAGCTCCATGTCCTGGTTAAAATGGCAGAATTGTCTATATTTAAAGGGTTAGTTCAACCAAAAATGAAAATTCTGTCAGTTATTACTCACTCTCATGTCGTTCCACACCCGTGAGACCTTCGTTAAATGTCAGAACACAAATTAAGATATTTTAGTTGAAATCGGATGGCCCAGTGAGGCCTTCATAGCCAGCAATGACATTTCCTCTCTCAAGATCCATTAATGTACTAAAAACATATTTAAATCAGTTCATGTGAGTACAGTGGTTCAATATTAATATTATAAAGCAACAAGAATATTTTTGGTGCGCCAAAAAACAAAATAATGGCTTATTTAGTGATGGCTGATTTCAAAACACTGCTTCAGGAAGCTTCGGAGCATAATGAATCAGCGTATCAAATCATGATTCAGATCTCATACCAAACTGCTGAATTCATGTGACTTTGGCGCTCCGAACCGCTGATTCGATACACTGATTCATTATGCTCAGAAGCTTCCTGAAGCAGTGTTTTGAAATCGCCATCACTATATAAGTTGTTAGTTTTTTGGCGCACCAAAAATATTCTTGTCGCTTTATAATATTAATATTGAACCACTGTACTCACATGAACTGATTTAAATATGTTTTAGTACATTAATGGATCTTGAGAGAGGAATTACCATTGTTGTCTATGAAGGCCTCAATGAGCCATCAGATTTAATCAAAAATATCTTAATTTGTGTTTCGATGATTAACAAAGGTCTTACGGGTTTGGAACGGCACGAGGGTGAGAAATAAATGACTGAATTTTCATTTTTGGGTGAACTAACCTTTTAACTTATCTTTAGGGGATAATAACATTAACATTTAATTATAATAACATTTAATTCACAAATATGTGAATTATACAAATAATTCAAACATACACATATTATTATTATTATATACATACACAAACATCACTGTTTCCACACCACATAATAATACTACATAACTTAGCAGCACTTCATATACAACTTCAAGTGACAGAATGACACATTTGTGTTAATAAAATCTGATATTTAATACAAAAAATATTTATTCTATGTTCCCTGAAATTTTAATGCAGGACATTTTGACACGTGCCATCTATAAACTTTTCATGATATGCTTTTGCAATTCACTGAACTCTTCTTGGGGCAGCAAATATTTCCGGACGATGTCCTGCACTGCGTCCTCACTGGCTGTCTCATAGTCTTCTCTGTTTTTGAAGGGAAGGTGACCGGCGAGCTCACACAGGGCCACATTGAAGGCAGACTCCTCTTTGGCCCCAAAACAGGACAACCGGGGCCATACGATAACCCTCACCCCGATTCGGGATGAAGACGGGTCACGCTCCCTCTGCGGAGGACAACCTCGGGTGATGAAGAGGTTGTGTGCGATGTTCCTGTCAACCAGAATATCAGTGAGACTGCACACCCCATTGACTGTCAAATCCAGGTTTGGACCCTGGGTGTAGAACAGAAAGCCTGCTGGGAAGTCCAGGAGGAGATACAAGTGTTTTTTAGGCAGGATGAGCTCTGCTGGGGAGGTCTCAATCCTCATTTGGTGGTTTAGGTAGTAGCCATGAAGATGGAGATGGTTAACTGAGGCAAACCCACCCAGGCTGTTGAAGCCAACCCTGAATCCTGGATCAGCGCTCAGCAGAACCGTTTCTATCCCCATTTGGACGGCCAAAGGGGTCAGTATCTGTGGGTGACACCGGTCCGGTTCAGGTACGAGCAGACAGTGACCGAATTCCAGCGGACTGACGTTTATTATCACTTTGCACCTTCGTTTTGAACAATTCTGATGGCACCCCCCTTCACACTGTAATTCAAAGAGCAGCTCTTTTGGGTTGATTTTGTTGAAATTGAACTGCTTTGGGTCAAAGTTCTGCCGGACGCTCAGGATCTCCTGAGGTTTTCGTCTCTCGATGCCTCTCATGATGTTCAGCTGAGCGATGTATCCGCAGGGACCGGGGAGGATGCGCGTCTCCAGATCGTCCAGCTGGTACCTGAACAGCCCGGCGTTCTTCCTCTCAGTCCATCCGGACCGCAGCGCGATGTCAAATCTGGACCGGTTCTGATTTCCGGAACAAACATCATTTATAAAGTCCTTGTTAGTGTAGGTGAAAACGGCACAATCATCCATAGTTACATTACATACAACTCTTTCCCTTTCCAATAACGCCAACGTTTGCAAGAACAACTCAACTCGTGCACGTTTTAAACGTCTCTGATTTGTCAAGACGAGTCATATGACTCACCTTTGGAATCTATGGAAAGCGAGAGGGCTCGTGCCGTTTGTTTTCAACGCGATTTGTAGTTTCTCTTTGACTTTATCTGTTTATTTACATTTTTTTTTTTAATTTAAACTATTGTTCAAAAGTTTGTGGTTCAGTACGATTTTGTTTTGATGAATATTAATACTTTTACCAAACGAAGATGCATTAAATTTATTATAAAGGCATTTATGTTATAAAAGATTTCTATTTAAAATGCTGTTCTTTAGGACTTTCTGTTCATCAAAGAATCCTGTTTTTAACATTGATAATAATCAGAATAGCAAATCATCATATTAGAATGATTTCTGAAGGATCATGTGACACTGACGGCTGGAGTAATGATGCTGAAAATTCATCTTTGCCATCACAGGAATTAATTATATTTAAAAATATATGAAAATTGAAAACAGTTCTTTTAAATTTGAACAATATGATCATTTTACTGTATTTTTGATCAAATAAATGCAGCTTTGGTGAACAAAAGTGACTTCTTTCAAAAACGTTTCACTGATTGTAAACTTTTGAATGGTAATGTATGAAAATAATCATTAAGTAATAGTTAAATATGCACATATTTGCATATTAAATCAAAAGTGACCCCACTGAAAATGTTTTTTCTTTTTTTTTGCTTGTTTTATAATCAGAAAATCAGTTAAAATGTTTATTCAACAAAATATAAAAAAAAAAAACTTTTATGTACATTAAAGGATTAGTTCACTTTCAAATAAAATTTTCCTGATAATTTACTCATCCCCATGTCATCCAAAATGTTCATATCTTTCTTTCTTCAGTCGAAGACTTTTGTTTTTTTAAATAAAGCATATACATTTACATTTTGTTTTTAGAAAATGACCAATCGTTTCACTAGATAAGACTCTTATTCCTCGTCTGGTATCGTTTAAAGCCCTTTGAAGCTGCACTGTAAACTGTAATTTTGACCTTCAACCGTTTGGAGTCCATTGAAGTCCACTATAAGGAGAATAATCCTGGAATGTTTTCATCAAAAACCTTAATTTCTTTTCGACTGAAGAAAGAAAGACATGAACATCTTGGATGACATGGTGGTGAGTAAATTATCAGGAAATTTTAATTAGAGAGTAAACTAATCCTTTAAAGGCACAATATGTAATTTTCACCACTAGAGGTTGCTTATTCAAAACAAAGGCGTAGCAGATATCTGACGTCATTGACAGGCGAAGCAATTATGAGGAAAATTTTATTTGAAAGTGAACTAATCCTTTAACACCCCAACCCCCCCCCCCCCCTTTTTAATGATAAAATGGGAAAATATTTATTTTTTAGAAACCCTTCTCAATTATCAGCAATATCACTTTAAAAATCAAGGATTTTCACCTACTATGAAACATTAGGTGTAATATAAGAGCAAAATGCCACTAGAAAATGGCCTTTGAAATATTCACACCAATTCCCATGTAAAAGGAAATGGTGATAAATTCAAATTAAATCTTTACAAATTACATTATTTATTTAGTTATTTGTGAATGTTTTCTAGTTGCAGAACAGTGTGAAAAAGTCAACATTGTTAAACCCAAACAAATCTGTGAGTAAACGAAAGATCAACACACCTCAAACAAAAGTAGTGTTTATATAAAACCAGAATACGTAATTTCACATTCAACAATTAAGACTTGAATATACATGGTCAGGAGGTCAAACAAATGTGCCAAAGCATACATAACATAATTTTAAGATTAATACTTTCAGTGTGTGTCACACATTTAAGTACAATAATCATATAATGTCTTGGAATGTGCATGTAAAATAAACTGAGTGCACATAATGGAATGGAAGTGAATAAACTCAATATTTGGTCTCTTTAGACAGTATGAAATGTGTGCTACTTTTTTATCCATAGTGGATAAAAGGCTTCGGGGTTGGGAACAAACCCTCATTAGACTGCATCACATGGAATTACCATTAGTTCCTCCCTCATTGTTTCGGATGAGGCCGTATTCAATAGCCAGATCCAAGCATCGCTGGGCAGCTTTCCGGACAGAGTCCTGGTTGGAATCGTCTCCTTTAGCCAGGACAGACAGGATCTCCAGTGCCTCACTCTCAATCAGTTTCTCTGCCAGACTTTTGTCGGCCTGCATGAGGTTCATTATGATGACCACTCCACGATGCCGCAGGTCCTGACTTTCACTGAGCAACAGAGCTTGGAAGATCTCCAGCCAGTGACTCGTCTAGAGAAGTGGATTAAAATGAAGAATGTCTTAAAGCATTAGTTCACTTCAGAATTAAAATTTCCTGATAATTTACTCCACCCCCCCAATGTCATCCAAGATGTTCATGTCTTTTTTCTTCAGTTGAAAAGAAATGAAGCTTTTTGAGGAAAACATTCCAGGATTTTTCTCCATATAGTGGACTTCAACAGGGTTCAACGGGTTGAAGGTCCAAATTGCAGTTTTAGTGCAGCTTTAAAGGGCTCTACACGATCCCAGATGAGGAATAAGGCTCTTATCTAGTGAAATGTTTTGCATTTTCTAAAAAAATGATGAAAATTATATACTTTTTAACCACAAATGCTCATCTTGCACTAGCTCTGCGATGCGCAACGTATTACATAATCACATTAAAAAGGTCATGCGTGACGTAGGCGAAAGTAAGCGTGAAAAACTCCAACTCATTTTCTCCGCCAACATTGTTGTTTTACCCATTTTTTTGTAAAGTGCGTCTGACTTCGCTTTGTAAACACTGGATCTGTGTTACGTGTGTCACATGTTTCCAACGTGATTACGTAATGCCTGGCTCATCGCAGAGCAGTGCAAGGACGAGCATTTGTGGTTAAAGTATATAATTATTATTATTTTTTTTAGTTTGTTTTGCTAGATAAGACCCTTATTCCTTGTCTGGGATCATGTAGAGCCTTTTAAAGCTGCTCTGAAACTGACATTTGGACCTTCAACTCGTTGATCCCCAGTGAAGTCCACTAAATGGAGAAAAATTCTGGAATGTTTTCCTCAAAATCTTAATTTCTTTTCGACTGAAGAAAGAAAGACATCTTGGATGACATGGGGGTGAGTAAATTACCAGGAAATATCACTAATCCTTTAACGTGCCCTGTTATGCTTTTTCAGATATTACTTTCATGTAGTGTGTAATACAGTTGTTTGTGAATGTAAAAGATCATAGTGCATGACAAATGAAGTGAACTTTTAAAATAGCACAATAGGGGCACTTTAATCAAGTAAGACTCACCGTGTCAGGAATACGTGTACACAGCTCGGGCATTTCCCCTGTCAGCACGGCCAGCGTGCCTGACGCAGCCTTCCTCAGTCGCTCATCATCTTCGCCACTGTAGAGCACCAACAACTTGAGACGGTCACTGTCTGTAGCCAGGTAACACTTCTGCACCTGATGCATCAAACAAAACCATAAAAATCAGGATTTTCCAGAAGGATATAGCTCAAAATTAGGTCCAAAAATTGACGTACCTCAGCGCTTAAGGCCAGATTGCACATACACTCGGTGGCAGCAGCACGGACCATCTCGTGCTCCTCAAACATGTAGCCCTCAATTTTAGGCACGGCTTTCTCCTTAATGATCTTCTGCCTGTGGGTTAAAATGTAGTTTGACTGGGGGTTGTTCTGCTGTTCATTGGCTTAAAGATAAAAATCAAAATGAACAATTCTTATTTTTTAAAGGGATATTGCAATGTTTATTATAAATTATTTATTTATTTTTAAATTCATGCACCCTTGTAATCTTTAATCAAACTAACTTCTCTTCTCTGATAAAGTGTTTACTGGAATGTGGGCGGGACAACCTGTCACTCACATGAAATTGACCAATAGCAAACCACAACCATCCAATAAATTCCTAATGGAATTCCTAATTGTTGGAGAAGCCTTTTCACACAAATACGTTTAGTTGGTGACAGCTGACCTGAGTCTCTCACTGATGCCAGCCAGGTTGGTGAGGGCCATCAGAGCCTCAAAGTTCTGCAGCATCGTGCAGTCAAGCGCCAAAAGACTGACCAGGGGCCTCACCACCTCATAGACCTACACAAACACATAAATCATCATATTATACATTTAATTCCTGGTTGAAATCAGTGAAAATGGTTAATTAGGGTGCAGACGTACCCTCTCGCCTGGAAATGCGATCTCAGGGTTGGATGTGATGGTGATCTTGGCTAGAGCTTGTGCTGCTTTGATCTTCCCCCGATCTGTGCTCTCAGAAACCAATGGTAGTAAAGCCTGCATCAAGCAAACAAAAAAAAATGTCATGCACTACCATTCATAAGTTTGAGGGTTTTAATTCATGATAATGATACATTCATTTGATCAAAAGTGACAGTAAAGACATTTATAATGTCCCAATTTAAGATTTCTATTTGAAATAAATGCTGCTCTTTTGAACTTTCTAGAATCCTGAAAAGAATGTATCAAAGTTTTCACAAAAATATTAAGCAGCACAACTGTTTTAACATTGATAATAATAAGAAATGTTTCTTGAACACCAAATCAGCATATTGGAATGATTTCTGAAGGATCATGTGACACTGAATTACATTAAAATATATTAAAATTAGTGCTGATTAAATTAAATAATCATATTTTTTTTTCTGTGATTAATCATTATTAATCAAATCAAAATTTAAAGTTTTTATATATTTTTGTATTGTAATAATTTCACATTTAATCTCCAAATTAATGTAGAAACAACATATAGAGTGTATTTTAAATATTTCATCTAACAGGTAGGAAATATACAGAAATTGAATAAAGTTATCAAACACTTCACAGTCTTCGCTGCATAAATTATAAATATAAATACAGATTAATCCTTATTAAAGCTACAAAAGTAATTCAGTCAAGAGCAGTGAGTGATTTTCTCTTTGTCTTTTGTTCTTGGGTTAACATCAGTGACAGACAGCAGCAGGTTTATTAGGCTGCTGTCACTTTAATATATGACGCACACATCCGATGTCCTCACAGCTCTTTATGGGCATTTAAGGCTTCATTTAACTCATTTAAGACTGTGCTTATGAGGATACTCGACAAAGCTGACATTTTGGCATACTTTTGTGTGGTTTTTGTCCGTTCAAGCGCAAAAGAGAACTCAATGCGGCTGGCACGCTGTACTGAGTCTTTCTGTCACACAGACAAAAGATTCACAGACAGCGTGCCAGTACAGAGTTAAGGTTTTGGTTCTTATCATGCTTGAATGGTTTAATAGCACTTGAATGAATCATAGCATGATCATATAATGTAACGCTAGCTAAAGGATGACAGAAAAAAAAAACGGATGCTGCGTTAAATATTTTTAATGCGTTAAACTGGAAAAATGAATCACATGCTTTAATGCGTTAATTTTGACAGCACTAATTAAAATAAAATAGAAAAGTTATTTTAAATTGTAATTACGGAAGAGGATTAGGACCAAGCAATAATAAAAAATAAAACCATCTCGAGATTAAAGTTGTTAAATTTCGAGAAAAAAGTCGAGATAAAATGTTGAGAATAAACTCATTAAATTCCTAGAAAAAAGTCGTTAAATTACGACATTTTATCTCGACTTTTTTCTCAAAATTTAATGACATTTTTCTCATAATTTAACTAGTTTGTTCTCGTAATTTAACGACTTTTTTCTCGTAATTTAATTACTTTATTCTCAACATTTTATCTCAACTTTTTTCTCGAAATTTAACAAGTTTTTTTCTCGTAATTTAACAAGTTTATTCTCAAAATTTTATCTCGACTTTTTTCTTGAAATTTAACGACTTTTTTCTCTAAATTTAACAACTTTAATCTCGAGATGGTTTTATTTTTTTATTATTGCTTGGCCCTAATCCTCGTCCGTATGTAATAGTATTTGACAATACTACATTTTTACTGTATTTTTGCTCAAATAAATGAGACTTTTTATCAAAAACATTAAATAATCTTCCCAACCACAAACTTTTTACCTGTACTGTATATTAAAGGTGCCCTAGAATTAAAAATTGAAATTACCTTGGCATAGTTGAATAACAAGAGTTCAGTACATGGAAAAGACATACAGTGAGTCTCAAACTCCATTGTTTCCTCCTTCTTATATAAATCTCATTTTTTTAAAAGACCTCCGAAGAACAGGCGAATCTCAACATAACACCGACTGTTACGTAACAGTCGGGATCATTAATATATACGCCCCCAATATTTGCATATGCCAGCTCATGTTCAAGCATTAGCAAGGGCAGCCAGTATTAACGTCTGGATGTGCACAGCTGAATCATCAGACTAGGTAAGCAAGCAAGGACAATAGCGAAAAATGGCAGATGGAGCAATAATAACTGTCATGATCCATGATATCATGATATTTTTAGTGATATTTGTATATTGTCTTTCTAAATGTTTCATTAGCATGTTGCTAATGTACTGTTAAATGTGGTTAAAGTTACCATAGGGCTGGGCGATATATCGCATGCGACTGTAACGTGCATTTCGTCAGTAAAGCCGGCTCCCTGATTACCGTTAAATCGCCATCACGTGCTTTCAAATGGAGCGGCATTTAATAGAGAAAGCCGTAGATCACAGATGAGTCGCCTTTGTTAATGAACGCGATATTGCGTGGCTTGTCAGTGAACTACGGTTACGAACTAAGTTACCATTGTTTCTTATTGTATTCACGGAGACAAGAGCCGTCGTTATTTTTATTATTAAACACTTGCAGTCTGTATAATTCATAAACACAACTTCATTCTTTATAAATCTCTCCAACAGTGTAGCATTAGCCATTAGCCACGGATCACAGCCTCAAATTCATTCAGAATCGAATGTAAACTTCCAAATAAATACAATACTCACATAATCCGACGCATGCATGCAGTATGCAGGGCGAACACTTTGTAAAGATCCATTTTGAGGGTTATATTAGCTGTGTAAACTTTGTTTATGCACTGTTTAAGACAAGCGCGAGCTCCGTGGGCGGGGAGCATGAACATTTAAAGGGGCCGCAACCTGAATCTGCACATTTCTAATGATGCCCCAAAATAGGCAGTTAAAAAAAATGAATAAAAAAAATCTATGGGGTGTTTTGAGCTGAAACTTCACAGACACATTCAGGGGACACATTAGACTTATATTACATCTTGTAAAAAAACGTTCGATGGCACCTTTAAAATAATGGTGTTAAATGTAACTCAATTGGCATGATGAGAGAATATACTTACTTTTCCTCCTCCTTGTGCCACAACTAACCCTCTGTCCTCATGTCTCTCCACCAGAGCCAAAATTACCCTGTCAGGAAGAGGAAGAGAGCGACTCATTTCATCTGATAAATGGGCCATTTCCTTGGACAGAGAATAACCATTTTGCACACTAAAATCCATTTTCAAACAATCTCCCCTGATGGAGCAAATTGATCTAAAGCTTAATCTGAATTTGGGACAGTAGTTTTGCCAGCAGTGGGAAAGGGCCAAAACTGGAGTGCAATTAAAGTACTTTCACAGTAGCAGCCTTTGAATTCTGCCAGATTGATTCAAATTGATTGAGCTTCAAAGTAGACAGACCTGGCGATACACTCTCTGCAGGCCTCCGTGAGGGCGGGACTCTCCTGTTTTACCATACAAACCAACGCTGACACCACCCCAGCCTCCAAGAGCTTCACCACCCTCTTCTCTACAAATGATTGCGCATCCTACATGAACACAAATTGAAAAAAACATTAGTCATTTATTCTCCCTCATGTCGTTTCAAACCTGAATGACTTTCCTTCTTCCAAAATGACAGGAAAGAGATGAGCAAATAATGACTTTTGGTCTGTTTTTGCAAATGAAAATGTAAATTTATAGCGCTTTTTTGGAGCTTGACAGGCCTTGGTCAACAAATACTTTTGTTATATGGAAAAGAGCAGCTTGAACACTCTGCTAAACATCTCCTTTTGAGTTCCTCAAAAAAAAAAAACAAATGATAAAACTACTAAATGATGATGAAACTATGTTCAGTTTTGGTGGACGTATCCATCATCTCGATGGTTCTGTTTATGTTACCTTTGGATGCTCCTCAGGCACATGCTGTTTAGCATATTTAGCTAGTTCCACCATCTGAGGGTCTGGTTTCTCTACATCATAACTATTGGTGCAGTTAACCAGCGTAGATCCGACAGCAAATAACACGGTTTTGTCCTCAGACTGCAAAGAAAGTGAGAACATGAGGGATTTGCTGTATCTGTCAAGGATTAGTATAATGGGGGATGTGTATCTCCAAAACAGTGGGAAGGGCGTTACCTTAGCTAGCTCAAACATGGCCTGAAGCGCTTTTTTATCCTCCACCAGGTCCTCTTTCACATCGGCGTCTAGCGTGAGGTAGGCCAGACCCTCGATGGCCCAGCGCCGGGATGTTGGAGGAAGAGCTTCATTGCAGAGCCACCTGAAAGAGAAAGACAGCTGAAGGCCACCTGCACATAACACTTTTGCAATTATAGATCAACTGACTTCTTTAAAGGGCTCTAATTTACATATGCACTCCTGAGCAAAAATGCTTTTGCTGCAGCTGCAAAACTAAAACGTCTGCATAGGTTTCATGCTACATCTCAACATGAGAATATTCTGATTTGTCTTTAATTTGTAAAACTCTTCAAATATGATGCACGTGTGAGAAACCTCCTCCTAAAAATATAAAGGCAACAATATATGTTAATGTGTGAAAAATGTGTAATGTTTCATGTCCATAAGACACTTATATTGATATTATAAATGAGTGCTGTCCAACGATTAATCGCGATTAATCACATTCAAAATAAAAATGTTTACATAATATATATATATATATATATATATATATATATATATATATATATATATATATATATATATATATATATATATATATATACACATTTTTATATATAAATATAATATATTTATATTATGTTTATATTTATATTATAAACATTATGTAAACAAACTTTTATTTTGGATGCAATTAATCATGATTAATCGTTTGACAGCACTATTATAAAGACATAAATGATGTATACACAATTACACAATTTTATATATATATATATATATATATATATATATATATATATATATATATATATATATATATATATATATATATATAAATTTATATTGTTTATGTAATAATCTAATGTCAAATAATATTATGTAATAATGTAATGTCAAATAAATTATATTAATAGAAATAAGTATTCAATAATTAATAAAAAACTAATAAATTAAAAAGTAAAATAGAATAAAAAATGTATTAAATAATACATATTTAAATAATAAAAGGTAATAAATTAAGAAATACAAATAATTTACTGAATAACAATAAATAATACATTAATAAACAAATATTATAAATTATTTAATTAAACCTATTCATATATAAAGTATAAATATGTTAACTCAGACAGGGCCTAAAAACATTTAGCTAAATCTCCTTTTTTTCCAGCCCCCTGACATCAGTTTGAAAACCCAATCAATCTAGATTTCTTACATTGCTGAAAGAAATGTGAGTGATTGCCTAATATGCAAAACTGATCACTACAATGCTATTAAACAAAACTCAAAACCTACTTCCTGCACTGTTTGGCGAGTTTAAGTGTTGAACCTTCTGCAAACTGCTTCATGCTGAAATCTGTGCCTCCAGCAGAGCCAAGTTTGCACAATCCCTAGAAAACACACATACACATACAGAAGTCAGCAAACAAAAGATAACTCAAAACAAGATGTCTTTGAGTTTGAATACTCACCACCAGCGCTCGAACACGTATTCGGTCATTTTCGCTTTTCTTGTACAGGTCTTTCAGCAGCGCCACGCCATTGGCTGTGATGAATGATGCTCTCTTGGCTTTGCCCGCAGCGTGAATGAGCGCCTCCACTGCCACCTGCTGGTGAGTGATGTTTTCGGACGCACAAAGGGAGATGACGGCATCCATGATACCGCTCAGCTCTAGGGTGCGGTTTCCCACATCACTGGGGCCCTGCAGCAGTACAGACACCGCCTGTATAGCTCGTAGTTTCCTCCCCATATCTAAGCTGCCAAAGTGATGCCTGTAGAAAACGTGAATGGATATATATCTGTCTGTCTATCTTCTGTCTGTCTATATATATATATATATATATAAAACTTGTGTCACTTACTGGACATATTCCTCACAGAGCTTGCTGAAGTTTTCCCTCTCATTATCACTCTTCAGGTCATCATAAAGCTTATTAAGTAGAACAGAGCAGCTCATGGGAGTGTTGTCCGTGAGCGGCGGCCCACCCTCGATCTCAGGAACAGTTCCTGCTACTTCTAGAATCTTCTTTAGCCCTAAAAGGAAAAGTAAAACTATGAAATAATCTGTTTAGCCATCAAAGATTTTTTAACATCAGTGATGAAAAAAACAGTCTACACTAAATCTCAAATGAGAGCAGATCTTGTGGCCAAACACTGGCAGACATACCCTGGTCGATGACCCACAGTGTAAGCGAATTGTCTGGGTTTTTGAATGATTTTCGTGGCACCTGTTTGACCAGCAGGTTGATGGCGCTGTCACGTCCGGCTCCGGACACGCTGGAAGCAGGGAGCATGTCAATTAGATGACGCAACATGGAACGCAGCTCACGGGATGGTTCTGCAACACATATAACACATTTTCAAAATTCATGCATTTTCAATTATTTTTCATATTTAAAATCTAGAAGACACCAGAAATGTCTAAAGTATTAATATAATACCAAGGGGTGTTTTGCATATATTATTATAGCATAGGGTTGTGACATATGGAAGACCAGGAGTGCCACTTAAAGATAAAAAAAAGAATCAATCAATTGATTAAATTAATAATTCAAACATAAAAATGTATATAAATAAATCACTTTTAATATGGGCAAATTAATAGACAAATTTAAAGTTGTTTATTTCATTCCTGTTTTTAAATGACAGTGAGTGTTACAAGTGAGAGAGGACTGGCTCTTCAAATTGAGGTGAAAGTTGATTGGTTGCTCCCACGTGTGTACTGTCCAATGGCATTTTACCACTCGCTTGACAAATGGATAAAGAAAAGCATTTGGCAAACCGACAAAGAAAAGCATTTGGTAAATAGAGAGAAAAAAGTATTTCTTTTTAAAAAAGCGATTTAAATGCACATTTAAAATGATTTACTAATGTACTTTTTATTGTTTTATTGATCTACATTTTAAAAAATGAATTAAATATCCCATTTCAAATTTGTCTATTTATTTATACATTCAAAAAAGATTTTTAAAATGTATTGTTTTATTAAACTACATTTAAAAACAAGAATTAAATAAACAACTTTAAATATGTCTATTAATTTGTCCATATAAAAAAAGATTCATTTAAATTCATTTTTATTATTAAATTAATTAATTGATTCTTCTTTTTATTTTTATGTGTCACTCCTGGTCCTCCATAGTGACAGTGAGGAAATTTCCCCACCGGTTAATCGACGTGTGACCACACCAGTAATACCGGTATCACCGGGGGGTGGGGGTATTCCCTCTTTTACACCTTGCTTTTAAATTGCTAATTCGAAACGAAAATAAAATGCGCACGGACATTTCAATTAACAAACTGAAAATGCTCTGCATCAGTAGACGTACCCTTATGATGCCCGTGCGGCCGTGCGCATTTTACTTTCACTTTCGAATTAGCGCCAATTCAAGGGGCGGTGGGTTGAATGGTGGGTTCATTATTATTATTATTAAAGGATTATTTCACTTCCAAATAAAAATTTCCTGATAATTTACTCACCCCCATGTCTTCCAAGATGTTCATGTCCTTCTTTCATCAGTCGAAAAAAAGGGAAGGTTTTTGATGAAAACATTCCAGGATTATTCTCCTTATAGTGGACTTCAATGGCCTCCAAACGGTTGAAGGTCAAAACTACAGTTTCAGTGTTTCAATTACAGTTTCAAAGGCTTTAAACAATACCAGACGAGGAATAAGGGACTTATCTAGCGGAACGAACACAGCGCCAGTTTCACTTTTTCCATAAGCTGAATGGGGAAGGTGTAGGACATACAGCGTAAGCTTTTTGAAGAATATGAAAGTGGAACCACTTGGAAGACGATAATTTGTTTATATAAAGCATATACAGTTGTATTTTTTTCGAAAATGACCGATCGTTTTGCTAGATAAGACCCTTATTCCTCGTCTGGTATTGTTTAAAGCCCTTTGAAGCTGCACTGAAACTGTAATTTTGACCTTCAACCGTTTGGAGTCCATTGAAGTCCACTATAAGGAGAATAATCCTGGAATGTTTTCATCAAAAACCTTCATTTCTTTTCGACTGTATAAACTAGGACATGAACATCTTGGATGACATGGGCGTGAGTAAATTATCAGGAAAATTTTATTTGAAAGTGATCTAATCCTTTAATGAAAAACACAACAAATAGAAAAACACAACTAATCCTTTGCAGGTTCCATATTAGCACTGGGATTAAATTCGAAATATTGCCAAATAGGTGCTTTTACGTCAAACCAAATCTTCCGCCATTGTCTTGTCAGTCAGCTAGTGAAATAAATGAGATCTGATTCCTGCTGCTGATCTGTGCTGCGACTCTCGTTCGGCTCATGCTGCATTCAGCAGACACGCTCAGTTTTTAAATGTAGTGTCTGTTCTCTAACTTAAAGTGATTTTTATTACTATAAAAAAATCAAAACGATGGGTGCTGCGGTGGGCAAGTGACATAACCGGTGTTGCGGCTGAACATCAGTAACAGCGTCTATTGCAGCAAGCCTATTAGAGCAATTTCCTACAGTTATGTTTTATAATAATTTTGTTTTATATTATGTTTTAAAGACTCTTTACAGGTTTTCAGACTGGAGGAAATATAAAAGAAAAAAAAAACAACAAAGAAAATTGCTACATGGCTCTCTGGAATACTGGAATCTGATTGGTCAGTCATGAATTCTGCAGTGAAACATTTATCATTTTTACATTTTTCTGTCAAAAGTACCGACTTCGATACCAAGTCGATACTGAAATATTAAAAATGTGACCGCTGTTGAGTGGATTCGTATCTCTGATTGGCCATTGTCTTCACATACTCAACAGATATGTCTGTGATTGGCTACAACGGTGTTTGAAAGCAGGCATCTATTAGCGAACTGGTCCGCTGACAGACGCCTGCTTTTAAACCCTCCTATGTGTATCTGTGTAAGCGCTCGGTTAAGAGCGTCATTGATATCCATTTACAACATGCTTTTGAAGCGTTGATCATTGTAGCCAATCACAGACATGCATGTTGAGCGTGTGAACACAAATAACTATTTCTTCTTGTGTAATACAATAAAAAAATAAACACAAATCAATATTTCATTTTTATTTTATCACTGTTTCATCAGTTTTTATTTATGCGTTTATGTTTGTGTGTATTTATTTATTTACTTATTTGAGTAGTCATGTAATAAGTGTGAATATGTACTGTAAGCCAGTCATTTTCATAAAATAAACTCCTTCAAGGTGATACAAATGCCCTCTGCTTCATGTCAGGGGTCATAAACATTAATTTTGGTCTTTACACTGCCATAACCCAGTCTTAAAGAAGTAGAACAGAAATTCTCTGCTGGAAATTATTTCTGGTCTTGTCATGGGCTTAAAATAGGTCGCTGAACTGAGCTCTCAAAGTGAAGGTCGGTCTCACCTGGCAGTATGGCCTCGTCTTTCCCTCTGATCTCTTTCTTCATGCCCTCCGTAAGAGCCTCAAACATCACCTGGAGCAGATGGCATGCTGAAAGAGACACGGTGGATGCAGCAGAACCCATGACACCACACAACCTGTCCATGCCGACCTCGTTCACAATGGCCATGGTCTACAAACACAACGATATGCATAAATTGAGAAGCTATAGATACAATACCTGTGGGCAGGGCTTGACATTAACTTGTTTTGCTCACCAGACACTGTGGCTAGTGGTTATCCAAAGTTACTAGCTACTCAGCATTTTCATTGGCCACAATTATGACTTTAATACCATAGGGAAAACTACCATATAGATATTTTTAATATTATCTCATAATTTGGCAGCAGGTATATTAGGCTGCTGTCACTTTAAGACCTAATGCACTGATTCATTACACTGTTAGGGCTTGTTCACACAGAACGTGTCTTTACGTCTAAAAATGTGAGACGCAGTGCTCAGGAATGGGTTTAAAAAAAGCGTAGCGCTGAAAGCGAGGGTCTCGAGATGCACTTTTGAGACGTGATGCAATAACGGAAATAATAAACAAATAAAACTGTATACTGTAATACTGTAAACAGAAGCTTGCAACGCTTGCCCCACCTCCGAGTTCTTCTGATTGGTCCACTGTTTTGGAACTGTCACTGATGAGCAGCACTGCGTGTAAAAGTTGAAATTCTTTTAACTTGACATGGCATCTTAAAAACGCGGTGCTCACGTGCGAGGCGCTGCAAGAACAGTCACGCATGTCCGTCAAGTGCATGTTTACATAGAAAATTGGAAAAGTAGCACATTCGAATAGAAAACGGCCATTTACACATATGTTTTCTTTCTCAACTGTTTACGTTCACTTAAAACATAACTGACTGTTTACGTGAATACTCGCCAAGACCAGCATTTTGAGTGTATTTGACTGTTTAAGTGCAATAAGCATCAAAAAATAACTCAATTTATTACTGATAGGCAGCTTTATGTGCGTGCACTTTGGATGTGAGCGCAAAATCTGCGGGAATGTGTAAAATTATGCGCAATACACGCAATCCCATGCTGAAATTCAAGCCCTGTAACACGAACAATATTCATCCGGACCAAATGAAACAAGTGAGTGAGGGAAGGCGGGTTTGTGTGTCAACTCGCTGTCGGAGAGATGAGAGAGCGAGAAAGTGAAGCTGGTATTGTGTGTCTATTCTGTGGAAAATGAGTATTGGAAGCATTTCAGATATATCAGTATCAACATGTATCGAAAAAACAAAACAAAAAAAAAAACGATATTTTTGACAACTCTACATTGCACTTAGTATATTATATCAGATGCCTTTTTAAAAGACTACAATTGAAAAATTTATATATAAAACTCAACCCGGAGTGTGACCTCAATTAACTAGGAGTGACTGCGTTGCACGCCACTGCTGAAATCCACATTAATCGCAATTAACTAATTAACTATCAAACTTGATTATGATGGGAAGTTATTCACCCTCGACTGGTGTCCAGTACACAGGCCAACCAGAGTTCTGAGAGCAGAAAGGATCAGTTCCTCCTGTTGGGACTCAAGAAGCTTCTGGAGGAGTTTGACTCCATCATTCCTGAAGATCTGCTCGGCGCCTGCGTCCTCCCGTGAAAGAAACACCAGATTCTGAGCAGCCTGATTAAAAACGTGAAGACAAGCAGAGAACATCTCAAAGACTGCATGTTTAAAGTCATAATAAGTTTAAAGGTCACCTTGCCCACCTTCTGTCTGTCTGAAATGGGTGCTGAGCTGTCCAGAAGGAGTTCGAACATCTGTTGAACTCGTGCATCTGTGGACGAGAGCTGTGCTGCCTGTGTAGAAACACAATATGGTTTCATTTTCAGATCAGAAATAGTAGCAGTGATATGTTTGTTTGCAAAAACCTCTCATAACCTCCCACCTTCTGCTGGATATGTGCTCCTAGCTGTCTGAGCAGGTCCTGGAAAGCTTTATTCTTGGGTTCCAGCTGTGCGCATTTCTGAGCGTCCATAAACGCCTGATCCAACCGTCCGAGCTTTTGCAGAGCCTGCGCTCGACGGAACCGGGCCTTGATGTCACCTGGATCTACGCCCAAAGCTTGAGGAACACAACTTGGTTAGAGTGATGAAGATTGCTTTTGAAGGTAATAATATCCTAAAATTATTTTTACCTTTGGTGGCATCTGACTCTGCTTTGGTATAGTCCTCAACTTTAAGGTAGCATGCTGCTCGGTTGCGGTACAGAACTGCACTCTCAGACTGACAGTCGCTGATCTTCAGAGCTTTGGTGTAGCAGCTGAGAGCTTGTTGCACATCACCGGCTTTAAAATGGCTGTTTCCTTCCTCCCTCAGTGCAGAGGAGTCCTGGGTCATCTATATATTCATAAAAACACATTACATATGGAAACAGAATATAATACAACATACCTTTTATTGAATGTACATACTGAATAGATACAGTTTTGCAACACAAATTAATTCAAAAATAAAGGACAATAAGAGGTAATACACAAAAGCGTTGAATTATGTATTAAGCACTGCATTATGTTAAAGGTTTTTGGAAATAATACACATTGTATTATACAGGCATCATAACATCTGTGTCTGTAACAGTAACTATGGTGAAGTTGCTTGGTGACCATAGATACAATCTCACCTTTCTCTGCGTCTTTGTTTCCGCTTTTCCAGATAAAAAAAAGCGCCTGGGTTTTTAATACAGTCTACACTGTTGGTTTCTTAAAAAAAAACGCCGTAAAATATTCCTAATGGTCCAAATAGTTGCAGTAGTTCTGTTCTCGACTGTTCTGCCTGTACGCTTCCTGGTTTTGATGCGCGATGATGACGCTGCCGAATCTTACTGGTCGAACGTCTTGTTACCTCATTAATATTCATGAGCCAAGCCTCTGGGCCGCTGTAGGATTCGAAGCTCCGCCTCATTTGCTCGTCTTGACCATATAAGTCCAGTAACATCCAACGAAGGAATTCCGTTTGTAGTGACAGAGGACATTAAAATTAAATTTAAATATTTGCTATCTATCTATCTATCTATCTATCTATCTATCTATCTATCTATCTATCTATCTATCTATCTATCTATCTATCTATCTATCTATCTATCTATCTATCTATCTATCTATCTATCTATCTATCTATCTATCTATCTATCTATCTATCTATCCAGAAATTGACTTTCAAAAATAAACCTGCAATTTTAAACATTAACTACAGCTGTCACAAGTGTGACAACTAGCCCCGGTCTTCACTATATATAATGATAAATCATCGGAATTATATATTTGTGCCATTTAACGCCTACAATAATCTAACCAATCAGAGGCCAGTGCGCCTCAGCCCTCAGAAAACTTCACTTCCCACAATGCTCTGCTCCATTCTCAAGCTCTCGCACAGGATCACAGACGTCTTTCAGGAGGAAATAACGGGTAGATATTTGATGTCCCGTGACTGCTTTCTCGTTTTAAATCCTTGTCACCAACAGGTAAGCCGTTTCAAAAGGCGCTAGAAGTGCATTATAATGATTTCAAACATAAAAAACGTGTTTTCTGTAGCTTGATCGCGCGTTTGTATTGAAGAATAGACCAGAGCCAATGTATTTACATGCTGCACGCGCATAGTACGCGATCTTACCTGCAGATGTAGCCGATAAACTCTTATATATGTGTGATTTTCAGTGGGAATGTCAGTTAGAGGTGGATAGATCGGGAATAACGCGCTAAACGAGTAACTTGCCTCCATATGCAGATGTAGGCTAAGGCTTGCACTGGTTCTCAGTGGATCTGTCTATGGCAACAAGCTGGTTTAATGTCGAATTATGTGCTTGAAGGGTGCTGATATCAGTGCTGATAACATTCCCACACAAGAGGACAATATTTCTGGGAAGTGGGCAAGCATTTCTGCTGCAGTCATGTTGAGGTCTTTGGGACTTTCAGAGCAAAATCAGGCTGCTGTAGTTTTACATGCTGATCTATTTCCTCACTTATCCTTTATATTCTAATATATATGTTTAAACAATTTTTATTTTTTTATTTTAAAGCAGTCAGTGATTGTTTCAGTTTCTGGGATGCACCAATATAATTTATATTTATTTATTTGTATTTCTTAAAGGGATAGTTCACCCAAAAATGAAAATTCTGTCATTATTTACTCACTCATGTTGTTCCAAACCTGTATACATTTCTTCTGCTGAACACAAAAGAAGATATTTTGAAGAATATGGTTAACCAAACAGTTGACTTTCATAGTTAAAAAAAAAAAAAAAAAAAAAAAAAATATTGAATTCAATGGGACCAACAACTGTAAATGATGATTTTCATCTTTGGGTGAACTATGCCTTTAAGAGCAAACAGCGATACTATTTACACTCTTTTATCTGTTGCAGTGTTCACATTTAATTCGTGTTTGACCTATGTGGGATTTTTAATGACCGATGCCAATACCAATGGTGCTGGATGACCAATATAAAGGAAACCATTATCCACAATATTTATTCAAAATGTACTAAAATGTTTATTACCCTTTGATAAGGGAAATTGCTACTGATAATCAGTTAAACAAACTTAATTATCAGCCAACTATAACAAACAGCAGTTAAGTAATCAACCTGGCTGATATATCGGACAATCATTATTCACAGTGAAGCTCCAATCAATAATTTGTCATGCTTTATTCAGATATTTTAATGTATGATATAAAGAATGGATAACTATTAGTGATGCACCAAAATAATTTTTATAAATTTTTTACCCAAACCGAAATTAAAGTTTTCATTCATCCCACTGCATCTCCAACGCGTCATTTGAGAAGCGTTAATTAAACGTCACTGTTTTGGCCGGATTTTTGCCCGACCAAAACCGAAA
Organism: Chanodichthys erythropterus; assembly: GCF_024489055.1. Classification (NCBI taxonomy): domain Eukaryota; kingdom Metazoa; phylum Chordata; class Actinopteri; order Cypriniformes; family Xenocyprididae; genus Chanodichthys; species Chanodichthys erythropterus. The sequence goes on from NC_090244.1 coordinate 7,856,081, forward strand.
ATTCCCTTTTTCCCTTTTTTTGTTTTGTATTGTTATTTTAGACATGTTTTTGTTGCCGATCACTAATAATTTAGTTGTTTTTTTTTTCTGGCATAATATATTTAAATTTGAAAATAAATAAATAAATAAATAAATAAATAAATAAATAAATAAATAAATAAATAAATATTCATTTATTTTATTGAGATATTTTAAATTATATATATATAAATTTAAAATATCTCAATAAAAAAAAAAATAAATATATATATATATATATATATATATATATATATATATATATATATATATATATATATATATATAAATAAATATAAAATATAATAAAATAAATATAAAATTATTTAATATTACCTGTTTTCAAAATCATTGATTTGTATAATAATTAAGCAATTATGAAATTGAAATCAGGCTCGAGTCTATGGAAGAGGATTAGGGCCAAGCAATAATAAAAAAATAAAACCATCTCGAGATTAAAGTTGTTAAATTTCGAAAGAAAAAAGTCGAAATAAAATGTTGAGAATAAACTCATTAAATTCCGAGAAAAAACTCTTTAAAAAATAAAACCATCTCGAGTCGTTAAATTATTCGTTCAATTATGAGTCATTAAATTATGAGAACAAATTCGTTATTTAACTTTTTTCTCATAATTTAATGAGTTTATTCTCAACATTTTATCTCGACCTTTTTCTCGAAATTTAACATGTTTTTTTCTCGTAATTTAACGAGTTTATTCTCAACATTTTATTTCGACTTTTTTTCTCGAAATGTAACAACTTTAATCTCGAGATGGTTTTATTTTTTTGTTATTGCTTGGCCCTAATCCTCTTCCGTACTAGTCAATGACATTCCCTTACTTTTGCATTGGGAATAATGTGTTTTTTTCTTTTTTTCTTTTTTATTGTATTTATTGACTACCATTGTTTAGATTTATGCTTTGGTAGACGCATGTAATCGATGCGTTACACGTATATTTGGGAGACCCATTAAACTACACAGTTCACTGAGATTGTTTGTTTTCACAGGTGCTCGACTCTCCGTTTCTGAGACTTGCTGTGGAAATCTGAGCTTAAAATAGGAAACATGGAAGAAAGAGCTTCAAACCAACCCTATTCATTAGTTTTCTAAAACTAGGTTTACTATCTTCCATCAAGAGCTGATTCCCTTTTGTAGCCTTCTCAGTTTTATGTAGCCGTTCCTGGAACTTCTCCATTTTGGACGTGGGATCGTTTGAGCTGTTTACCAGTGCTGTAGGAAAGGCCTAATCCCAAGTCTTTCTGGAGAGCGCTAAGACACTGCCTGACTCGGAGCTGACAGGATTAACTTCATATTAGATTTGCGAGACAAAGGAGGAAGAACACCTGCTTGTTTTTACAGGCAAATCCAGGCCACGCTGCTCTGGGTTTGTCTTGTTTTTGAATCTTGTATGCGAGACGCCACCTTCCATTGTCAAATTTGGCACAATTCGTGCACTTCCCAGAATTGCCTCCTGTTGTCGGACTTTACAATCCAAAATCATTCTGAATCAAGGTCAATTGTCCTTGAGCGCAGAAAAGGGACGTGTTCGGCCGCAAAATATTAACGCTACAGACTTTGGTGGATACATTATGGCATTAAAAGCATAGTGCACAAGCAGATCTGCATTATTAGAGCCCGAGAAGACACATCAGCCAAGCTGGAAAGAAAAAAAAAGGCTTAAGAAAGAGGGGGCGTACTGAGCCAGGTCGTTCTTATTCCACTCTGGTCCTTTCTCTGCTTGGTGGAAACCTGCATTCGTTGCGATGGCTCCTCGACCGACTCAGACAGGAGCGACCGCTGCCGTGTGAAGGACTACACTCAACCCTGTAAGTGAGAAAACACACACACACACACACACACACACACGGGCATCTCAAAGTGAAGACAGCTGGGTGGCACTGCTGTACTGGTTGTGACATCATGAATTGAATAAGGCATTTATATGAATGAGGCATTTATGCAACGCTTTACTATGTACTACTGTACACCCAAAACACTTTATTATCATGTCAGGGGTCTCTCCTCAACCACCACCAGTGTGCAGCATCCATTTGGATGATTGGCAAAGACTTAGCTCTTGAATATTAATTAGGTTGTGCACAATTAATTATTTGCTCATTTTCAAGTCAAAACTGACAACAGTATATGGAAAAGTAATAGTACAATTATAAAGATCATTTAAACAGTGTTATTTTAATATTATTTATATAATATTCTAGTATTTATTATTCATATATATATTTTTTTCTAATTTAGTTTTTTATTAGTTTTGTTTTTAATATTTTCATTTAATTTTTTTTTTTTATTTTTAGAAATTTTTCCACTTAATCTTAAACATATTTATTTATGTTAGTCGCCAAGGCAACATTTCTAATTTTTGTGCAATTTTTAAAGTTATGTGTCTAATATATATTTTATTTAATTTTAGCTTTATTTCAATTAACAACAATTATTTTTAATAAATTAAGTTTGAGTTTTAGTTAATAACAATACTGTTTAAACAATTTTAAGAACTGTATTTAAAGGGTTTTTTCACCCAAAAATGAAAAAAATGTCATCAATTACTCACCCTTATGTTGTTCCACACCCGTAAGACCTTCGTTCATCTTCAGAAAATTAAGATATTTTTGATTTCCGATGGCTCAGCAATGTTCACAGCAATGACATTTCCTCCCTCAAGATCCATAAAGCTACTAAAAACATATTTAAATAAGTTCATGTGAGTTCTACCTTAATATTATAAAGCAACGAGAATTTTTTTGTGCACCAAAAAAAACCCAAAATAATGACTTTTCATCAATATAGTGATGGCCGATTTCAAAACACTGCTTCAGAGCTTTACGAATCAAATCAGTGACTCGGATCTCCTATCAAACGACTAAATTGCTGAAATCACGTGACTTTGGCGCTCCGAGTCACTGATTCGATTTTATTAAATGTAAATTTTTATCATATTGTACGATAAATTAATAAATATTTGATGCGTTAATTAGAATACTTGATTACGGTAAAAAATTATGTATTAAAATTAATGCATTTAACGCACTTTCCTTGCCCTACACCTACATAGGTCATCTGACATTTCATACAGTTGATTGTTGATTTTCATCATATAATATATTTTTGCTCAATTTTGCCAACGGAAATATAAAGAAAAACCAGAGCTGTTTATCTCCGAGCAACACATAGTGGCATTTCATTTCTGAATCCGCATTTGAATGAATCGGTTGAACGAATGATTCAATGGCCATTCATAAAGAAAACCATTTACTTCTCTCCTGAATGAATCAGCCGTTTGAACGAATTGAATAAAGCCAATCAGCCAAATTTGATGTGCGATTCATTAATCGGCACATCATGTAATTAATTAGATATAAATGTAAAGAATCCTTTCATCAGCTTCATTTTGAAGGATTCTGGGTTCTGATTTTCCCAATGGATGTTAAGGTGAGGACATTTTCACACCAATATATAAACTTGGTGTCACAAGTTTATATATGAATTTATTATTATATGTATTCTTAATAATTATTATACAAATCGCTTTTAAATATGCTCTCACTTTTCACTTTCGCTTTTTAATCCGTGAGCACGTGTATTCTGTGTACACAGGCCTATAATTTGCGGGCCGCTATCATTGAAATGGCTTTTGAACATGCTCTTGCTTTTTACTTTTTCTTTTTGTATTCGCATTACGAAAAAAGACAGCAGTTTACAAGATTTTAGTCAATGACGCTCAGGATCTGTCGTGCACCAAATCCTCCGCTGCCATCGTCTTTGTCATCACGTAATAAGTGAAATCTGACTCCTGCTGCACTGTAGCATCCGTTGTCCAACTGGTTTTTATTTCTATAAAAAAAGCAAAATAATAGACTGCCCAAGAACTGGAGATGCTTCCTCGATCCCATCCACCCGTGTCGGAAGCTGTTTGATAAAGTGCTGGGGACATGTCCTCACCGTAACGACATCTATATGCACACACACATAGACAGGCTTTGCCGGAGGGACACTAGATCCCTGTCTGGGCTCCCACTGTTTAGAACCTGTGTTGCTCTTTTCCCCCTGCCTTTCTTCGGTTTGAATGGTTAAGGACAAGGGGCACTTTGAAGGAGGCTGAAATTGGCTGTGGTTTGGTCGCAGTTGACCGACTGCTGCTCGGCTCCCACTGATCGCCGTCCCCCGTGTATATACACCGCCTCCCCTACCCCTCCCCTATCCCACGAGCCCCTGCTCTAGAATTTGGAGAGCAGTGGTGGACTTTAAACATCGCTGACAAACACTTGACGCTGAGTTTTTTCCAGCAACACTGCACTTTTTCACTTTTGGGACCACATTTGTGCATGTTAACATTCTCTTCTTTTGTCTCCTCTCCCCTTGACCTCGACATTAGCATCCGTCAGATAAGCAGAGGAGGATGAAACTGAAGAAGCAGGTGACCGTTTGCGGCGGGGCCATCTTCTGTGTGGCCGTCTTCTCTCTTTACCTGATGTTGGACCGCGTCCAGCACGATCCCGCCAGGAGACAGAGCGCCGGGAACTTTCCGAGGGTGAGTCTGTGATTTCTTTATGAAATCCCTTTGTCCTGGATTACATTTTTTGCTGTGTGGGTCTGTTTGAATGGCTCCATTTATCAAAGCCTTCGGTAGGGAGGGTTTTTCAGCCAAGCAAGTGTACAGCTAGTGATGTGACCAATTTGTTTCTGGCTCTGTCTTGAGCTAATTAACTACTAATTTAGCTAGTGAATAACTCTCTGTGAGTGCTGGCTTTTTTTCCCTATCACAAACCAAAGGCTTTTTAAATGCAAAAAACCTAATTATTAGAAAAATGTGTTGGTGTTCTTCTAGAAATTGCATGCAGGATGACACATAGTTGATGGTGGGGGATTTAGCACATTTTATGTGCTTCATATCGTAAGCCTCAGGAAAAATAACGCACATTATGCAAATTCAGATACGGTTTGTATTTCAAAGCCTGTGCTAAATCTTTTTTCAATTTGATTGTCAGTGAGATTTGCACCAGTGAACACTTACAGCTGCTGTGACGCTTCATATTAGTAATACTTGCTAAAGCAAGTGATTTAAACCAACTTCCAATCCTAAGTATTATATGTTAACATGTAACTCATCCCTCACCCTTTGTACTACGGATCTGAATGATACCTCAAATTGTGCCATTATTTGAAGAGAGGTGTGCTTTAGCTTTTCTAAGCCATCAGACTTGTGATCACCCTGGGGGATGATAAAATGGCAGAAAAATCCCATAAATCACAATAACTTTTAACACAGTAAACTATGGAAGCCCATTTCCTTGACTCGTAAGAAAAGCATTAAGCTTTATTTATTCATTTGACTTTGTCCACTAAGAACCCCTTTAAATTTACTTGTAAAATGTAAAAAGTTGATTTTTTTTTTGTGTTTTATTTTGAATTTATTTAGACCAAATAGTATAAAATTCAAACATCCCAAAATGTTTCCACTAGGGTTGAAAGAAGTACCAACGTCGGTACTAAGTTGGTATTGAAATTGTAAAAATGTGATGATACCAGCATTTCCCCCTAACATTTTGAGTGCTCTTTTATTCTTAAACACCTCTGATTGGCCATTGTGTTCATGTGATCACTAATAGATGCCTACTTTCAAACACTTTGATACACACAGATACACTGTGTGTATCTGTGTAAGCGCTCGGTGAAGAGCATCATTGATGACTATTTACAACATAATTTTGAAGCGTTGATTATTGTAGCCAATTACAGACATGTATGTTGAGTGTGTGAACACAATGGCCAATCAGAGGTGTTTAAGAATCCTCTCAACAGTGCTCAAAATGCTAGTGGGAAGTGCTGGTATCATCACAATTTTAAAATTTTAGTTCTGACTTGGTACCAAAGTTGATGCTTTTGACACCCATACTTCTCACAGTACTAGAGTTGTCAAAACTACTGACTTCGGTCCCATTCGGTACAGAAATTTTAAAAATGTGACACTTTGAGTGGATTCGTAAGCACTTGATTGGCCATTGTGGCCACATGCACTCAACAGATATGTCTGAGATTGATTTTGAAAGCAGCCGGACTGGTCTGTGAATAAAATTTAGTCAACCAAGCCTCTTCTCCTTGACTAATGTTTAGTGGACTATTAGGGGGCAGTCATATCAGTTTTCGGCCATAAAATGACATCAATTATAGGGGAGGAATTTTAATATTGGTGCCTCCCAACTCAAAATCGTGACACTACTCAAACTTTCTTTCGAAAATGTAAAAATTTAGTTTATGATACTCTAGATGTGTTACAGATTAGCCTTGCCAGTTTTGTGTTCCTTGGTGTGCCGTCCGCTCTAGAGCACTCAGGTCAGTCATGTGATGTTGTAGATTGTGGTGGTAGATAGATTACACCTCCATCCCCCTCCTTGTTTTCAGAGCCAGATTTCGGTGTTGCAGAACCGCATCGAGCAGCTGGAGCAGCTCCTGGAGGAGAACCATCAGATCATCAGCCACATCAAAGACTCTGTGCTGGAGCTCACGGATACGGGGGCCATCTCTCCCAGCGGACTTCTCCCCTTCCGTAGCGCCAATGGCTCCTGGGTGCTGCCCTTCGATGGCAGGCCCACCTTTCTCTCCGTCAAGCCAATGGATTGCCAGTTCGCACTGGGCCGCAGGAGCCAAACTGACCTGCAGGTGAGAATCAAAATGGTGTCTCAGTGGGTTGGAGTGTGTGGGGAAGGACTTCAAATTGAATGCAGTGCTATCTGGGAGAGGATTGCAGTGTGGCTTTGGGATTCAGGTGTTGTGGTTTTAGCCGTTTAAGAGTTACACCTGCCAAGAATTACATCAGTTTTGAGTCTGCAACTTTTGCCTTTCTGCAGTTACTCATGTGATGACTTGTATTTTACAAGAATGACAATAGTCTTCTATTATGCTTGATCATGGGGCTCAATGAATCCTACACATAATATACAATTTAAGTCAATAAAATATCAAATGTACCTCTTAATAACAGTAACACTATTGGTATTTGAAATCAATCCAAACAAACACTGCTCCGCCCCCAAAATGCACAAACACGCAATGCAAGAGTGGATATCTCTTTATGGAGCAAAAACAATGCAACCTTGGCGTCTGTTTTCAGGCCTTCACTCTTGGGTCCCTAAAGGGCTGGCAAGCTTTTCTAATATTAACACGGGTCCTAAAGCTCTTGCCTAATCTTAACCCTTCTTTTTCCAGTGATATTCCTCTGATCTTTTCTCTATTGTAATGTCTCTCAGCCATCTCTCTTTCTACAGTCTTTATTTAAATCTCCCTCTTGTTCACTCTCTCTCCTCCCTCATCATGAGTGGACACGCCCCCTACTGCTGATTGGCTGCAAGTGTGTTGTGATGCCCAGTCCGATCCGATCGTTTCTTAGAAATTGCTTATTGCACCTTTTAAGAGCACTACCTCTTGAATGATTAATAGTATGATTAATTTCTTTAAAAAATTACTTTTGGAATCACATTTTTGGAATCCTCAGATACTTTACTTGGAATTTTTAAATATTCTGAGTGTATCAAAAAAACATTCAAAACACGTCTAAGACCTGACATGTTGTAAACAGGCACTTTTCCTCTCCGTTGGGTGCATTGTTGTGCTTCAGGCTGTCACGCCTACACTAAATACAGTTCCTGTGTCATCTGTCAGTTATATAAAATTGCCCTGAGATGTGGTATTTATCAGGAAGTCTGCTCCATGCCCAGTTTTGTGGAAAATCACTGAATGTAACATCTTTATATATCGCATTTTTGTGTCTCCAAGTGGAGATTCTGAGGCTTCAGAATCACATTCATCACAGTCTCTGAATTGATTGTTTGGCCATAGATGCTGGATGTATACTCCTTGCTGAACTTCGATAATGTGGATGGAGGTGTTTGGAAGCAAGGTTTTGAGATCACCTACGAGCCCAACGAGTGGGACGATGAGCCCCTGCAAGTGTTTGTGGTCCCTCATTCGCACAACGATCCAGGTAGGGATCGAAACTTCATTCACTCAAACATGTCTGGTGCATCAACCTGAAGAATTTATGAAGCTCTAGTCTTTCTTTTTTGAACTTGGGGAGGATTTAAAATTTAACTCCGTTTTGAATTAGTCAAACCTTTAGCTGTGTTTATATGTCAGATTGTTGTCCTGCTATCAGATTTCTTGCTTCATCCATAATGCATTAGTCTTAGTGTAACTACTGTTATTTTTTTTTTATTTCTGTTGGTCATGTAACTGGGACTGAAGCCTCAAGTTTCAAAATGGACCAAAAAGCACCATGAAAGTATCAAGTTTCACTAATTCACTAATAAAGTTTATCTGCCCTTCATTTTTGGTTAACCTCCCACTGGAGAAGATTTTCATTTAATAAACAAATTAAATTTCTCATTCAAAGCTATCATATGGCTTCAGAAGCACATGAGTTATATCGATCTTTGTAGCAATACTCTGATCACTCGCCTGCTAATTAGACTTAGCCCATAATAACTTCATATTGGTGATCTTGGATGAGCACATGACTGATTGATGTTTTGATGCAAAACTGCTTCTTTCAGAGGTAGAGTATGAGCGGTATGAAGACTATGAACAGCTTGCATAACTTTTCTTTTTGATGTCTGCCAACTGCTAAACCAGATGTGGTTAAATCATAATAACGCTGGTTATAAGGAAGAATATAACTCTCAAAGTCTTCATAAAAAAAAAAAAAAAAATCCTGAGAAAATGGTATTAACAGCAGAAGCTGTTCAGTCTTTCTCACAAGTGCATTTTCCCTTTATTAAAGGAAAAAAACTAAAATAAAACAGTACTATTATCAATATCCAACACAATGATAAGGCAGGAAATGCCATTTTAAATACAATAATTCAATATTTAGATATTTAAAATAAATTGGTAAATGTAAACAAATTATGAAAGTAATTAAGATAATGTATTATATTATATGTTAAAAGTATAATATAATAACTATACAGAATGATGTACTATATTACTATATTAATTATACCATTAAAAATAATAATAATGTTATAAATAATAATAAATACATACTACAATATTAGTAATACAAATCACATTAATTTGAACTACACTTGGTTTGTATTTAATATCAATGTTTACCAAGGCTGCATTTATTTGATCAAAAATCATTTAAAGGAATGCTCCACTTTTTTTTAACAATAGGCTCGTTTTCCAACTCCCCTAGAGTTAAACAGCTGAATTTAACTTTTTTCGAATCCAATCAGCCGATCTCCGGGTCTGGCGGTACCACTTTTATCTTAGCTTAGCATAGTTCATTGAATCTGATTAGACCGTTAGCATTTCGCTCAAAAATGACCAAAGAGTTTTGATATTTTTCCTGTTTAAAACTTGACTCTTCTGTAGTTACATCTTGTACTAAGACCGACGGAAAATAAAAAGTTGCGATTTTCTAGGCAGATATGGCTAGGAACTATACTATCATTCCAGCGTAATAATCAAGGAACTTTGCTGCCGTACCATGGGTGCAGCAGGCGCAATGATAATACGCATCAGCTGTGACCTCCTGCTTGCACAGGGAGCGTGCCTTGCAACCGTGGAGACATTTGTGAGAGGATGTAACTACAATGTAACTACAGAAGAGTCAAGTTTTAAATAGGAAAAATATCATTTGGTCTTTTTTTTTGAGCGAGATGCTAATGGTCTAATCAGATTCAATGAACTATGCTAAGCTATGCTAAAAGTGGTACCGCCAGACCCGGAGATCAGCTGAATGGATTCGAAAACGGTAAAACTCAACTGTTTAACTCTAGGGGAATTGGAAAATGAGCCTATTTTCAAAAAAAGTGAAGTGTTCCTTTAAAACAGTAATATTGAGAAATATTATTACAACATAAAAAAACTATTTTCTATTTTTCTACAGATTTTTTCATGATACTTTGATGAACAAAGTTCAAAAGAACAGCATTTATTTGAAATAGGCATAATTTGTAACACTATAAATGTCTTAACTGTCTCTTTTGACAAATTTGCGCAATATTTTGTTAAAAACAAAATGCTGTGAAAAATCTGATTGGAGCATTGCTTACTTGCATTATATTTTATGGTCCTTTTCATCCTTTTTTTTGAAGTTTAAATGACTTTAATTTCTTTAAGCAACCTAAAATGTCATAAAGTTTCAATCTCTCCCATACAGTTTTCACGCGCAGTCCTTAAGTGGATGCAACATTTTTCATTTTATTTTAGTTGTTGATGCAGCATCCTCAGTCTAACACCTAGCCATGTGTATTCAAAAGAGCTGTGCAGGTAAAGTGGGTCAGTTGCTGGGCTTGCGTTTTGCAGCATTGGCAGAATTTGTGAAGCACCTTAAAAACCACAATGAGTTTCAACATCACCCACAGGACAGATAAGTTTCCAAATCTGCTCGCGAACCCCTGCAGTTGGCGTTTTTTGCAGCGTTATGAAAGAACTGTAGGACTGAATCTAATTCTTTAAAGTTAGTGACCCGATTCCCTGTTGTTTTATCGGTGTCGGTACCATTTCACTGATCTTTGAGCTGATGCGTGTTTAATGCAGATTGTGTAATACTGAAAGCATTCCAATATGTTTCAATTAGTTTTCCGCAACTCTAAATGTCTTGCTGCCATTCTCAGTGTCAGCACGGATCTGTTCTTCCTGCGCTGGAGCCTCTGAATTTTGAACGATGTTATTTTGAACAGGTTTTTCTTTGGGGAGCAAAGTGCTGCCAAACGGCTATGCTTCTTCTAAATTTTCAGTGTTTTATCAAAAGACTGTTTGTTTTTAGCACAGATTCTGTTGTCACTTCATGCTGTGGTTGCAGAACTACATCAGATCTGTATGCTCTCTTGGATGATTTTAACTGTGATTTCATGCTGCACTTCTTTTGCGACAGGATGGATCAAAACATTTGACAAGTACTACAATGACCAGACCCAGCATATCTTCAACAACATGGTGGTGAAGCTGGCGGAAGATCCCCGTCGGAAGTTCATTTGGTCGGAAATATCATTCTTCGCCAAATGGTGGGAAAGTGCAGATGTACCTAAACAAGAGGCAATGCGCAAGTGAGTAATTTTTAATATTAAATAAACATTTGAAGGTAAATAATATGTTAAACTTGCATTTTGAAATGCATATTTCACCTTTTTAAAAATCCAATATAAAATCAAACTTTACACTGTTTTTTCTAAGGCTGTCTTTGTAATCTTTTATCAAAATATAATAATTTGCGCCATCCTCCCATGCCGGAGACGCCAGTTCGAATCTCGCTCAGAGTGGGTCAAGTAGGATCTGTTACATTTGGTGTCGTGACCTGGATGGGAGTGATGTTTAGGGGGGGTGATTGTAGAGGCTGTGGTTTTTAGTGTCCTTGTTAGAGCACCTGTCTCCCATACCAGAAACGCCAGTTCGAATCCCGCTCGGAACATTTAGTCAAGTAGGACCAATTACATTTGGTGCCGTGACCCGGATGGGAGTGAGGTTTAGGGGGGTGATTGTAGAGGCTGTGGTTTTTAGTGTCCCTGTTAGCGCACCTGCCTCCCAACGCCAGACACGGTGGTTTGAACCCTGCTCAAAGCATTTAGTCAAGTAGGATAAGTTACATTTGGTGCCATGACCCAGATTGGGAATGAGGTTTAGGAGGGTGATTGTAGAGGCTACAGTCTTTAGTGTCCTTGTTATTGCATCCACCATAAAATTAAAACATAAACATTTGAAGGTAAAATGTTAAACTGGCATTTTGAAAGGCATATTTGAACGTTTTAAAAATCCAATGTAATAACTTGCTCCATCTCTGAAATGACTTTTGATTTTAATATATATTTAATAGCTGCTGAAAATTCAGCTTTGCTATCACAGGAATAAATTGCATTTTAAAATATATTAAAATAAAAACAGATATTTTAAATTGTAATATTTCACAATTACTGTTTTTACTGCATTTTTGATCAAATAAATGCAGCCTTGGTGAGTGTAGACTTTTAAAAACATGTAAAAACTATTTTTTACCAAAATTTTAAACTGTAGTGTACATTATGGGATCAGATTCCCGCCAATAGTATTGCGGTCACGGATCAAAAAATAATACCACATGTATAACACATGTAAAAATATATAGCACAAACTTAAAAAAAAAATAATGCAAAATGATCGGAATGGCAAAGAACATGGTCACGGATCAAAATATAATAAACGTAAATCGAAAAAGTAAAAGCACATTTAAAAAACAACAAGCATGAATCAAAACTTTAAACACATTAAAAATGATATTGCACAAATCTTAAACTTGTGTTTATGCGTTCTTAAAAGTTGTTTTCCTTGCTTTTATTACTCTTTTCTTCCTGCTCTCTTTACATTTTCTGCTTATATTTTACTCTTTTGTGCGCTTGTGCAGTTTTTCTCTTTGCTCTTCTTTATACGTTCTGCTCTTGCTTTTCCAAATGTTGCAGTTCGAGTTTCATGTAAATTAGGCTGGGCTTAAGCGCCACCATTGGTCCACTAGTTCTAGATTGACAGCTCCTCCTCTAGCCAATCAATCGAAGGGAGGGAGATGACATCACTTCAATGCGACTCATACTGATGCTCACACTCATACAGGAGAAGATAACAGTTTAATCTGAAACTTTACAAGGACTTTCAATCTGTAAAGTTATCTGAACTATGGACAAATAATTCCTCTTTTTGAGATACTCTTTTTATTGTGCAGTCTACTTATGATTGTTAATCTTTATGTTCATAATATATGGTATTTGGTGTTAAAATATTACTTGGCTCATGGTGCTAATATGCTAAGGCTACTGTAGCTAATATATTTCTTAATTGTTGTTAAACGATCATAGGTAAATTAATTCTAAGACTGAATGTATCATCTCTGCATTGACTACGATAGTGTTACAGAGAAGATAGTTACAGAAACCAGGTGGATTTGATATGCACTGATTTATTCACACATTGTGTTTAATTACATAACTACATAATTGCACAATACTATAAGATTAATGTTTTAAATAAAAACAAAATTACAGATACAGATATGTAGGTGGCGAAAAGTTCATTCAAACTTCTCGTTCAAATCAGGAATTCATTAATGAAACACTGCTGTGTTGCTCAGAGACGAGCGAAGCTGTTCTGCTGTGACTTTGTTTGATACTCCTTTCATTAAAATAGTGCAAAAACACATTCAAAATTAACTTATAGCTATATTGATTTATACAACAGCTCAATAAACATTTGCAATTGCTCTAATATTGGGGAAAACACTGATGTGAAGGCTATTGCTTAACTTTATAATTTTATAATCTCAGTGTTAAAATGTGATCAAATTCATAAACCAACACCCGTGTCAATGACATACTGTACATGGAAGACAAAATCTATAAATCTGTTTACAGGAAAACAATACATGACAAAATATGCACAGTTTACTATTACGAGCAACATACGATGATCTAAACCAGTGGTTCCCAAACTTTTCAGAGTGGAGTACCCCTGAGACACTTACCATCCTTCTGCGTACCCCCTCTCTTCCACTTAGATTGTAAATTTTCCATTAAGGGACAATATTTGCCCCCTAAATTGACTTTCTAGTGCAGTTTTTGATCTTTATGAATACCTTTACAACAATAATAATGTTTTAAATTAAAAAATGTTCAATAGAGAAATATGCAATGCTAAAAACGTGAAAAGTGATTATTTTAAATACTAAAACCGCCAGTAGATGGCGGTAAGTCACTGTCTTAATGCCTGAGTCATCGAGTCATTCATTCAAAGAAGCAAGTGGCTGTATTTATGAATGAATCATGACTTTCACGAACAATTCATTCAAAGTTGCAGATTCGTTCTCGAAGCACTGCTGTGTTGTAATCCTGCTGTTGTTTTCGTTGCAAAATAGAGCAAATACTGTGAAGAATAACACTTAATATTACCCCTTTGTTTGTTGAACTGTTGTGTGGATATTTGGATTTGCTTTCTTGCTCATATAATATTATCAACATTAAAAACAAGAACTCACAAAAGGTAGGCTATGTTTTGTATGATCAAGAGTTTGAATCTTAAATTGATATTTAAGCCCGTTTTGTGCCAGGCTATTGTTCTTCGTGCTAGTAAGTGCTAAATCTGCAGGTACAGAATGGCAGTATGTTGCGCGTTTTGCTCAGGCTGCAGACTCCCCACGCAACCTATACTGGCTATGCACCCATATGTGCGCTGCATGTGGAAATGGACTCTGTCAGATTTGACCGCAAAAGATGTGGTATTTTGATTGGATGTCATATGGCATATTGTACCTGTTAGAAAATACATGATCAGTTTTAATGTTATTTTAATCTAGAGAAGAATTAAATGAATGGCAAAATTCTGCATTTTGTTCGCGTAACGTTACCCCCTCTGTCACCTCACGTACCCCAGTTTGGGAACTACTGATCTAAACAATTGCCATGGCATATCTTACTTTAAATGTAATTCACGAGCAAATATATTAGCCTAGTAAGGTAGGTTTCATATGTTATATTCTCTTGTGCAAAAGACAGGAATAAAAGAGACAACAAGCAAGCATATTATTATTTATATTATTGTATGAATACTAAAAATATCTAACAGTAACATAACAGGTATAGACGAGCCAGGCACACATAAGAGTGATGTTGTGAGGCTGCTGCATGGTGGACGCTGCGTTTCACGGTGCCAAGTCCAGTTGTAGGTGCATTAAAGATTAATATAACAATGATAGATCGTCAGACAGGCACAACTGTGACAGGTTGTCGTTAGGATGGTAAATTTAACAATAAAAGATTGTCCAGGTAGAAGTAGCCTATATACCGGTGACAGGTCGAGTTGCAGGTACATATGTATGAAGGTACATATGTACATATGTTATAATGTATATATATACATTATAACAGTGTCCTGCAACAGAAAGAGTTTACCACAGCTCGGAAATTGCCAGCTGTGATGGTTCTCCTGTATGAGTGTGAGCATCAGTAGCCATGAGTCGCATTGAAGTGATGTCATCTCCCTCCCTTCGATTGATTGGCTAGAGGAGGAGCTGTCCATCTAGAACTAGTGGACCAATGGTGGCGCTTAAGCCCAGCCTAATTTACATGAAACTCGAACTGCAACATTTGGAAAAGCAAGAGCAGAACGTAGAAAGAAGAGCAAAGAGAAAAACTGCACAAGCGCACAAAAGAGTAAAATATAAGCAGAAAATGTAAAGAGAGCAGAAAGAAAAGAGTAATAAAAGCAAGGAAAACAACTTTTAAGAACGCATAAACACAAGTTTAAGATTTGTGCAATATCATTTTTAATGTGTTTAAAGTTTTGATTCATGCTTGTTATTTTTTTAAATGTGCTTTTGATTTTTCGATTTACGCTTATTATATTTTGATCCGTGACCATGTTCTTTGCCATTCCGATCATTTTGCATTATTTTTTTAAGTTTGTGCTATATATTTTTACATGTGTTTTTAAATTTGTGATTCACGTTTATTATTTTTTGATCCGTGACTGCAATACAATTGGCGGGAATCTGACCCCATAGTACATGTCATAAACTATTTTTCAGTCCAATCAATTTTTGATTGAGCCACAATATTTTCCAGGAAGTACATCACATCATGAATGAAAAATTGGTCTTTGCAATGTTGGTTGTTCAGCGTCTTGTTCAGTCTGTTTTGATTTGGTCCCACATGCCCATTCTCGATCAGTTCATCTTCTTAACTCAGTAATCTGCTGAAGGTTAATTAGTCCATCTGCTTGTGGGAAACTCTTTATATAGCCTGATCTAATGTTGTGGATTTCCTCACCTCCTCTTGCGATCTGTGCTTTTAGTTTTAAGAATCCTCTTTAAACCCTTTTTCTTTCAGTCTAATCCTCAGCGGACAGCTTGAGATGGTGACGGGAGGCTGGGTCATGACGGATGAAGCCAACGCTCACTATTTCGCCATGATTGATCAGCTCATTGAAGGCCATCAGTGGCTGGAGAGAAATCTGGGTATGATTGTTTTTTGGGGTTGTGTGGCTTAGTGTTTACTGCATTTGCTATAGATATGAGAGATACGGGTATGATTTTAAAAGTGGTTCCTTCAGTTTGGTATGGAATATTTAATGGGTGTGTTACTGCAGGTGTGACCCCTCGCTCAGGCTGGGCCGTTGATCCGTTTGGGCACAGCGCCACGATGCCTTACCTACTGAAACGGGCGAACATGACCAGCATGCTGATCCAGAGGGTCCATTACTCTATCAAGAAGCACTTTTCTGCCACACGGAGCCTTGAGTTCATGTGGAGGCAGGCCTGGGGTAAATGACTACAACTACAAAAACGTGTTCACATAAACAAACACATAAAAGTTACCTTATTAACAGTGTTATTTCGGTATCATTTATATACTGTTATTTATTGTTATTTATTATTTTCAGATTTTAATTTTAGTTTTAGTAATTTTGTTATATGGTTGTCAATTTTATTAGTTTTTGTTTTATTTTTAATATTTCTATTTATTTAAATTTATTTTTATTTCAGTTTTACTCATTTTAGTACTACTTCAACTTCAAGGCAATATTCTAATTTTCATTTTTTTTTTTTTAAGTTTAAATTTTTCATCTTAATATTTTGTATTAACAACAACAACTTAGTAGTTCTTGATTATTGGCATTTTTATGCTACAGGCATGAATGATACTTTAAAAATTCCTTTAGACTGTCATTGTATGAATAACGGAGGCAAGCTAGTAAAAGCTGTGCAGGTAAACTTCACTTCAACCAGTTTGAGTAGGACCGGCTACATTTGGTGCCGTGACCCGGATGTGAGTGAGGTTTAGGGGGCGATTATGGAGGCTGTGGTCTTTATTGTCCTTGTCAGTGTACCCGCTTCCCATGCCGGAGACGTTGGTTCTAATCTCGTTACACAAGTACAACAAATTTTTTCAGAAAATCTAAAAATCTAAAATAGGGTTAGTTCACCCAAAAATGAAAATTATGTGATTAATGACTCGCCCTCATGTCGTTCCAAACCCGTAAGACCTCCGTTCATCTTCGGAACACAGTTTAAGATATTTTAGATTTAGTCCGAGAGCTTTCTGTCCCTCCATTGAAAATGTTTGTACGGTAGACTGTCCATGTCCAGAAAGTTAATAAAAACAACATCAAAGTAGTCCATGTGACATCAATGGGTTAGTTAGAATTTTTAACATCAAATAACAAAAACTACGACTTCATTCAGCATTGTCTTCTCTTCCGGAATCCTTTCCATTGAATTGGTTCCATTGAATCCTTTCATCTGTCGGTGTTGGTAATGCACTTTTACGTTGTTGTTTTTGGCGATTAGGACATCCGCGACATGCACACTTAAGCACCATTTTAAAAAATATAGCAATACCAAAATACAAACAATGTAGAATAGCTTGAATACAGTGTGCGTCTCCCTCAGACTGTAAATGAAGCTCTGGCGAAGCTCTCGTTATTTTTTGTTATTTTTGGACCAAAATGTATTTTCGATGCTTCAAAAACTTCTAACTAACCCTCTGATGTCACATGGACTACTTTGATGATGTTTTTATTACCTTTCTGGACATGGACAGTCTACCGTACATATATTTCCAATGGAGGGACAGAAAGCTCTCGGACTAAATCTAAAATATCTTAAACTGTGTTCCGAAGATGAACAGAGGTCTTACGGGTTTGGAACGACATGAGGGTGAGTCATTAATGACATAATTTTCATTTTTGGGTGAACTAACCCTTTAACTATATACTATAATAGACCAGAATATGGCATTTGTAATCATTATCTACATGTTGGAAATGTTTTAAATGTCTAATGAATGTTTAGGAAAACACAAACCCTTGGCAACCCCTTTTGAAGGCTTTGCCAAGGAGTTTTGCCCACCCTTCTCAGTGGCTTAGAGACCTACACATCTGAGTTTATTTAATTTTCTTTATCTACAGACATTGAATCGAGCACAGACATGTTCTGCCACATGATGCCGTTTTACAGCTACGACGTGCCTCACACGTGCGGCCCAGACCCGAAGATTTGCTGCCAGTTTGATTTCAAGAGGCTGCCGGGCAGTCGAGTTAACTGCCCTTGGAAGGTGCCACCCCGAGCCATCACAGATGCCAACGTGGCCGAGAGGTGAGGCTGTAGGGCTGATTAATATGAAACCAGGGAATTAATTTGATTCGGGGGAGTTTAGCCAAAGAATGAATGTAGGTTAATTTCCTGTGTTAGCCAACAAAATTCATTTGTCCATCACCCAGCTGGCGCCAGCTGTATTTATATGGGTTGTGCTTGAACTGGGCCCAAACCCAAATCCACCTCTCTCTCTCTCTCTCTCTCTCTTGGTCCACAGAAGAAAACCAGGATATTAACAAGCTTGTAGCAATTAGTTTGCACCTGTCCTTACACTTCAGAGGTCTTTGAGGTTTACTGGAATAGGCAGAGGGTTTTATGGGTACACTTTTAGCTTCATGAGACATTTCCTCCTTTTGGTATGACGTGAAATTAAACTGCTAAGATGAAAACAATTTAAACATACATTTAGTTAAATAATTCATAAATTATATAAATATTTGATATTCATTTGATGTACAATTAAAATAATATGATTAAACTGTATATTGAAATTAATTTCTTGTATTTATAAAATGTATTAATTATAAAACATAATTTGAAAAAAATTAACACTTATGCCCCTACATAAATATATATATATATATATATAATATAATATAATATAATATATATACACACACACACAACTATTGTTTATATTTTTTGTTCTTGTAAGAAGTCTCTTCTGCTCACCAAGAATGCATTTATTTAATAAAAATACAGTAAAAATAGTAATATTGTGAAATATTATTGGAATTTAAAATAACTCTTTTCTATTTTAATATATTTTAAAATGTAAATGCAAAGCTGTATTTTCAGCATCATTACTCCAGTCTTCAGTGTCACATGATCCTTCAGAAATCATTCTAATATGCTGATACTTTTATTATAATCAATGTTGAAAAAAGTTGTGCTGCTCAATATTTGTGTATAAATATTTTTAATTATTCTCTGGTGAATTGAAAGTTCAAAGCATTTATTTGAAACGGGAATCTTTTGTTACATTATAAATGTATTTACTGTCCCTTTTGATTTAATGCTTCCTTGCTGAATAAAAGTATACATTTCTTTATTTAAACATCTACTGAGCCCAAACATATCGATTTTAAGTCTGTTTAATGCTTAAATTGTTTAAATTGATTGATAGCCTTAATAATAAAAAAAACAATCCAGTGGATTTACTTTATATTTGACATTTTCTGTTTCAGAGCTGGGGTTCTGCTTGATCAATACCGTAAAAAATCCAAGCTGTTCCGTAGTAAAGTGTTGCTGGTTCCTCTGGGGGACGACTTCCGCTATGATAAAGCATTAGAGTGGGACCAGCAGTACTTCAACTACCAGAAACTGTTCGATTACATGAATTCCCACCCAGAAATGCATGTAAAGGTACGTTTACAGATAAACATGGAGCTTCTGACCCATCTATCGATACAAAACTACAATAACTGTCTGTATGTTTGTCAGGAGGATGATTTAATTAGGTGTAGATCTATTTTTTTTTCTGTTACAAAAAAGCTCTTTCATCATTGATGCACAACTAGGAATAATTTAAATGAATAATTTAAGTTGTTTGTGAGAGAAGATTTTTTTGATTCTGGAAAATGCGTAATAATTAATAGGAATTGCCCTAAATGTAAATCTCTGTGTTCTCAGGCCCAGTTTGCAACGCTGACAGACTACTTTAATGCGGTGTACAAGGCTAATGGAGTTTCCCAGGGGACGAGACCACCCGATTACCCTGTGCTGAGCGGAGACTTTTTCGCCTATGCAGACAGAGAGGACCATTACTGGAGTGGATACTACACCTCACGTCCTTTCTACAAAAACCTGGACCGTGTGTTAGAGTCTCACCTACGGTTAGTCGGAGAAACATTCAGCTTATGTCTAATATATCACTGTTAATGGATGAAAAGAAATTGATTTAGCAAGGGGTGAATGTTATATCGGTACAGTAGTTAGTAGCTTATATACACAGACTGGCCACTTTATTTAGGTACACTTTACTTGGACCCCCTTTTGCCTTCAGAACTTCCTTTATTCTTCATGGCATTGATTCAACAAGGTGCTGGAAATATTCCTCAGAGATTTTTGGTAACATCACACAGTTGCTGCAGATTTTTCGGTTGCGCATCCATAAGTTAGCATACACTTGCTGTCTCGTAAAACGTTCCAAAATGTAAACATCTGGGAGAAAGAGAAGAGCAGATATATGGATAAATCTGAAAAAGCGTGACAACGTGAAAGAGAGCTCAGTTCAGTTAAATGTTTTTCAAATCTTCTATTGTATTGTTGAATTGTAGCCTAAGTTTCAAAAATGCCATGTGATTGGCTGATTAGGTATTTGTGTTAACAAGCAGTTGAACAGATGTACCTAATAAAGTGACCATTGATATTTAAAGGGTTAGTTCAGCCAAAAATTATTAATTACTGTCATTAATTACTCTCCTTCATGTTGTTCCAAACCTGTAAGACCTTCATTCATCTTCAGAACACAAATTAAGATATTTTTGATGAAATCCGATGGCTCAGTGACGCCTGCATCGGCAGCAATAACACTCCCTTTTTCAATATCCAGAAAGCTACTAAAAACATATTTAAACAGTTCACGTGACTACAGTGGTTAAACCTTAATGTTATGAAGTGATGAGAATATTTTTTGTGCGCCAAAAATAACAAAATAGCAACTTTATTTAACAATATAGTAATGGGTGATTTCAAAGCACTGCTTTGAAGATGAATGAAGGACTTACAGATGTGGAACGACATGAAGGTGAGTGATAAATTACAGAATTTTCATTTTTGGGTGAACTAACCATTTAATTGTTCATGCTCATTTCCCTATTTTTACATATAGAGTACTTTTACCATCATTGAACGCTCACTTAAAGTTAACCTATTAAAAATGCTTATGATTTTATTACACTGTTAAATGTAATCTTTAGCAAATCCTATATTAATATCCATTTTTTAACTGTACATTATAATGTTGCGATGCCTAAATTCACTTGTAGCATTTAAAATGTTTGTATTTGTTTTATTTTTAATTTAAAAACATTTATTAAAAAATTATTGATTTATTATTGATTAACTATTACTTATTAATAGCAGCTATTTATTGGTTTATGGCTATAACATGAAAATATTTGTGTTTATCCTTACTGGGCAACATTTTAATAAAATTGAATTTTAATCAGTGCACAGTGTTTACTTTTTTTCACAGAAATCAAACTACAGATGGTTCATTTATAATTGTGCAAATTAAGCGGGGACTGAAGAGCATTTTTACATAAAGCTGTTATTTAACACATTATTAACAATTCAACAAGTAGCTTTCAGTCAAAATTTTGCTAACAATGTTTTGTGGAAACCTTTTAATTTTTAATTGGCAACACATTTAATTTCGCACTGACAAACTGCCATTGAGCTATTTAAATTTAATCCATTATTTTAGCAACTTTGAAAAGTGTCTGGTTTTATTTGGCAGGGATTCAATTATGCTTTATTCTCTGCTGTAGTTATTCTCCACGTGGGTGACATGTTTTTCTCCTGAACTAAACACGAGGCATTGCCTAATTACTGCTATTACTTGCTTTTTTAATTCTGTTATCATCGGTTTCTCAGCATGTCAAGTCTTGCGGTTTCCTTCAGTGTCATGCATTGTTGTATTTTAAAACTGAATGTTTGTTTGGTTTTGTGTTTGTTTCTTGTAGAGGGGCAGAAATTCTCTACAGTTTGGCGGTGGCTCACGTGAGGCGTGTAGGCATGGAAGGGCGTTACCCCATTTCAGATTACTCCCTCCTGACCGACGCCAGACGCAACATAGGGCTCTTCCAGCACCATGATGCCATCACGGGCACTGCCAAGGAGGCTGTTGTCATCGACTATGGAAACAGGTCTCTGGATAAAAGCTTGCAGATTTGATCCTCATTTACTGCCTGAGGATGTTTAGAGATCGAAGGAAGTGTCTCAGGGTGATATTTGTGAAATGAAGGGCATTGGATTGACGACTTTTGATTTGTAAGCGGTGCTTGATTCGCTGCTTTTTCCCCTGCAGGCTATTACGTTCTCTGGTCGGTCTGAAACGAGTGATCATTAATGCTGCGCACTTCCTGCTAATAAAGAATAAAGACATTTACCGCTTCTACCAGACAGAGCCTTTCTTAGAGACGGTGAGGAGCAGTGTTGGTTTTTACTAAAATCAGCCAATGTTTAAGAGACTGACCTTTGACCTGTGTCCATGTGATTGTAGGATGATAGACGCGCCACACAGGATTCTCTCCCACAGCGCACACTTATCGAGCTGGAATCTTCTCCCAGGTGAGATGCGTCATATTTTGAATGCTTCAAATGCAGCCATTTTTTTCGGTGTGTAGATATGATTTTCCTCATCTTCCTCTTTCTCAGGTATCTGGTGCTGTTTAACCCTGTCGAGCAGGAGCGTCTGTGTGTGGTCACCGTGCTGGTGAATTCGGCAAGAGTAAGGGTGCTCACAGAAGACGGGCAAACGTTAC
This sequence comes from Chanodichthys erythropterus, assembly GCF_024489055.1. Taxonomy (NCBI): domain Eukaryota; kingdom Metazoa; phylum Chordata; class Actinopteri; order Cypriniformes; family Xenocyprididae; genus Chanodichthys; species Chanodichthys erythropterus. The sequence continues at coordinate 7,878,719 of NC_090244.1, forward strand.
CGGTTCAGCTCAGCGCGCAGTGGATGTCCGCTGTCGAGATGAGTGGAGAGGTTTACCAGGTGTGTCCAATTGTGTTCATTTTCCTTGGAAGCATCTCGAATAATTCAGTCTTAATCCTACACGCTTGTTTCTTCCTTCAGGCCTCTTTCATGGCACGTCTCCCTGCTCTGGGATTGGCCATCTTCCACCTGTACGACTCTGCTGACTCCCCCATGACCCTGCGCTCTGAAACGCTGCTCAGGATACCGGGGCGGGGTCAGAGCATACGAAGTTTGGACCCTCTGCCTGTGCGATCGCAAACGGTAGACGCCCAACCGTTCTACATCCAGAGCCAGTCTCTCACTCTAGGCTTCTCTGGAACCACAGGCCTCTTGGAGGTGAGATGATTTTTTCATGCACTGCCTTTGTTTTAACTTACAGGAAATAGAAATTAACCAAAGCTGAGGGTAAAATGTGAAAAAGCCACAAGAAGTTTAGTGAATTCCCCTGCTTGTTATTGTGTGTGTGTAACATTTAAAACACCTTTACACCATTATCTGATTTGCATCATTCCTTAAAGTCCCCCTGTGGTCAAAATCAAGTTTTTAATGTTGTTTATATGTCTGTGTGGTGGTTTTAATATGCAATAGACCAACCATGTGCAAGTCAACACCATTGTTGTGTATTTTCTCCTTAAAAGTACCAATGAAATTGAAATTTCACAGTTTGAAATCGCTGGTGTTTCTGACGTCACAAACTAACCAGTCACGTCAGCGTTTGGGCGGGCTTTAGCATATCGTTAACTATGACCGCTCTGAAGCAAGGGAGTCTTAAGAGAAGCCATACCGGTATATTTTTCTGTTGATGGGAAAAATTGTGTACATTTAAAAATATAGCGGTGAATTATGTATATATATGTCTTTCTTCACTGATGTTCTGAGTTCAAAGCGTTTCTAAGGATACTGATTGTTAAAAGTCAGCTGTCTGACTCGTGAATGTGAACATGGATTATGCACTGATTGAATCAATGGCAAAATTCATTCTTAGTTAATTAATTCCCCTATGATTTTATATGAGAAGGGAAAAAAACAGAGATGTCCAATATATTGGTTATCTTGAAATGTTAAAAAAATATTTAATTCTATATATAGCTGACACTATATATTTGTCCATGCTCATTTCCCATATTTTTTTGCATATCTAAAAATGAATATCCTTTTTTTTTATACTGTACTTTACATTTATAATGTTGTGATGCATACATTCACTTGTAGCATTTAAAATGATTCATTATAGTTTGTTTTTATTTATTTTGGCAAAATAGTATATAATTTTAATATCAGCCAATTATCAGTTATCAGCCAGTATTAAAGATTTTTAATTTATTGACTACAGTCTATACTCAGCTGATTTTGGATATTTAATTGTGCTCTTTGGATCATTTAATGCTCTTTTTTACTTAAAAGTAGATAAATCTAGATTACTGTTAAATGTAATCTATAGCAAATCTCATAATGAATATCCATTTTTCATACTGTATAATGTTGTCATTGCCTAAATTAACTTTTTATAAGTTTTATAACATTTATAACTTTTAATTTTATTTTTAGTTTTAGACAAAATGGTAATGAATTTTAATATCAACCATTGTATGAATTATAATAATAAATGTAACAATAATTATCAGCTTGTCAGTATCAGCCAGAATTGTAATATCTGTGCATCACTAGAAAATATGGAAAATATATAAAAGGAAAGGGAAAAAATGTCCTGAAAATCAGCTCCACTGAGCAAATATCGCATGTTAATAAAAAAGGAAGTTACCACGCTCTGACATCAACAGTCTATTTTTATGTTTAGTCATCTGGACAAGTGTTGTTTTTTTCTTATTGGTTACCAAATGAAATGAAATGCATCCCTGTCCTATTTTTGTAGTACATATGCTGTTGTTTTAGAGTCTTGAGTCAGCAGATAAGTCTACAATGATTAATTCTCTCTCTCTCTCTTTTTCTCGCACACTCTTTTCTCCATCAGAGCATTCGACGTAAAGACGATCCCCAGGAGGTGAGGGTACAGATTCAGTTCCTTACATACGGAACTCGACCCTCCAAGGATAAGAGCGGGGCCTATCTCTTCCTGCCGGACGGAAATGCCAAGGTAGTCTCCCGTAGTCTTGACTGGGGTGAAAAACAATTTATCAAACAACGTGGGGTGAATTAACACCTTTCCTTCTGCTCGTTCTCAGCCCTATTCGCAGAGAGAAGCCCCTATAGTGCGTGTGGTGGAAGGTCCTCTCTTCGCTGAGGTTGTGGCACATTATCAACACTTCCAGCAGACGGTCCGCATTCATAATGTTCCAGGTACTCCCTCCAATCTTTAGACGTCCATCTGTTCTGCACACAAACACTACCGTGTAAGGACATCTTGCCCTGTCTGATTATTTATTCCTGACATCACTCTTTGTCTCTGTCGTTCAGGAGTTGATGGTCTTTCTCTGGACATTACCACCATGGTGGACATCAGAGATCAAAATAACAAGGAGCTGGCTATGCGGCTGGTTACCGACATCCAGAGCGGAGACACTTTCTACACAGACCTCAACGGCTTCCAGGTGAAGTTCACATGTCTACAAATTCGTAATGTGTCAGGTTCAAACAGATGTGGCACATCAAGCTGCGGAGTCTTTAAAATAATAAAATAAAGCATTATAATTAGAAGTTCATAATAGTTTGACCTAGACCCAGATTACTCAACTACCAGATAATCAAGCTAATGCTCCACGATTTCCCTCCTCTTCAGATCCAGCCTCGCCGGTACTTCCAGAAACTTCCACTGCAAGCTAATTTCTACCCCATGCCCACCATGGCATACATTCAGGACAGCCAGTACCGGCTCACGCTCCACGCGGCCCAGGCACTGGGTGTCAGCAGCCTGGCCAGCGGTGAGTTGGGTTCGCAAATACTGATGTTACAGTAATCCATGCCAAATCCATGCCTTGCACAATATATATCAGCTTTATTCAGCCCATTCATCCATCATAAAAGTAATCCATAAAAGTAATCCATAGGCCTTATTAAGCAAAGCAATGGGTTTTTGTAAGAAAAATATACATATTTAAAACTTTATAAACTATAATAACCAGCTTCCGACAAACATCCGTACACAAGTTGAGGTACGGCAGAAGCATCGGCTCTGATGCAACATATGGCTTAGGATGTAGGAGTAGGTTCAAATAAATAGGGCTGGACAACAATCTCAGGGTCCTCTACTCTTATATCGAAATCCTCCGACATTTCTTTTTAAAAATTCTCGTTTTAGTCTTCTAATTCGTGACCGGTGTTTTGCTTTGCTCGATCCCCTGTGATCCATTCGTCAATACGTCATGCATGGGGTCAGAGGTTACTCTTCTTCCGTAAGGTGACTTGCATAGGAATGTTTGCCGGAAAATGGTTATTATAGTTGTTGTAAATATGGATAATTTTTGTACAAAAACTCATCGCTTCAGAAGGCCTTTGGGCCGTATGGATTACTTTTATGATGGATGCATTTTTTTGGGGCTATAAAATTGCGAGCGCCATTCACTACAATTATAAAGCTTTGAAGAGGCAGGATATTTTTAATATGGATGGTTTTTGGATGGCTTGAGGGTGAAGAGGGATAATTTTCATTTTTGGGTGAACTCTTTAAATCAATCTTGCACAATATTTGATAAATTTTTTTTTTTTTTTTTTTTTAAATACAAAAACCTAATTAAACTACTTTAATTGGATATTATTTACATAAACTTTAAAATCACAGCATGTTGCTCAAATTTTTAATTGGCTTATTAATATTAATTAGGTTACATGACTTGATGCTTCAGGAAGGTTACTAAGCAACAAAAACATATGTAAATTAATATTGAGCAGGATTTTACACTTTTTACACCTGTGTACCAAATCAAGGTGCCAATACTGTTGAAAAACTTGCCTCATTATGCTGTTTTCAATTTAGTATCGACTTAGTACCGAAAAACCAGTACTTTTTAGATCCATAGCGGTGAGTTCTTAGCAGGATGGAACATGAATCAGGGACTGAGACAGAAGGGAGGTGGAAAACACTAACAGTAGGACACAGCGCTCTGGTTCTGTATTGATTTGATGCAATGTATCCAATAATGAAGATGAAGTGAGTGTATTGTCTAATGCCTTGCCTCGCTCTATCGTATTATCCTCCTCTCCCTCTTCATCTTTCCCTCTTATACACTTTCCATCTTCTACAGGTCAGCTGGAGGTGATACTAGACCGCAGACTGATGCAAGACGATAACAGGGGTTTAGGGCAGGGCCTGAAGGACAACAAACGAACGGCCAACCGTTTCCGCCTTCTGCTGGAGAGGAGGAGCAGCAGTGGAAATGTGAGTTCTGATTGGACAAAGATATGAAGGAAATGTCAAACTCAAACTTTGGATTAGTACACAATTATTCTAACCAAAAACCACCAACTGACTGATGTAAATTAAAATTACATTTAAGAATAGGGTTGGGTATTGAGAACCGGTTTCTTTTTAGAATCAGTTCCAAATTTCCAAGAACCGGTGATTGGGTAAGACACACACATTTCGATTCCACTTAATGATTCCTGTGTGCGCATTTTAATGTGATTTTAAACCATTCAAGCGCAAGAAGATGTGAAAGAGAGGTCAATACGGCTGTTGAGTGCTGTTCCTCTCAAATAATGCACAAATACTGAAATACTGTCTTTCTGCACTCAAACAGACAAATATACACAAAATTATGTCAAAATATCCTCGTAAACACAGTCGGTTTTGTCTTAAATGAACGTAAATGGTTGTAGAAAGAAAACACGTGTAACAGTGTTGGATCCATGCATTCGGTCTTAAGGTGACAGCAGCCTAATAAACCTGCTGCCATCTGTCATTAAAGCTGCTGTCCGTAACTTTTTGGGGTTAAAAATGATCCAGAATCAATTTTTGAGCAACCAGCCAATGTTCAAAACTATCTTCTTACCTTAGCCCGATTCACAACGGTAAGCTTGTAATAATGTTTTATAATTTGAGTGGTACTGGTGGGTTTCCGTGGTAAATTTGAGCATGCAGCAGTTCGTCTTTGCATCATTACGCCACGTCTGTTTGCACAAAGAACGAGTCCCAGCTAATAGGCTATATCATGTAATCCAGAAAGGTCCAAATGACAACCATCAGTGACAACTGGAGATTCACCCGTAGTCAAAAGCAAAAGACTTGTTGACTGTGGAGTGGCTACAGAAATTGAAATCTACAGGTAATGCTAATACACACTAAATACACAGTCACGCAATGCGGATGTCGTTAACATTTAACAATTTGAGAATAAAGTATAACAATAATAATTTGCACGGTTTGACATGATCCGAGCTAAGCAATCATTAGATTTAATCACCACTGGCAGCATGATTTATGGTAATAGTTTTTTTTTTCAAAGTTGGTCAGAACAAAAGTGGCAGACATGTTGCTTGTTCAGATGACATTTTCCGATTTAAATTCTTATTTTGGTCAGAGTTCCAAGACTACAATCTGTGATTCTGAAGTACAGTATCCACACCAGTGTGGTGACTGACAGCAAACATCAGATTCATCCGCCGTGCTGATGCACAACCCACATAAAGATAATTCCGCAAATAACCGCAATTGCAGGTTTCAAACAGAGATGGCGACAAAGAGGCAAAACTTACAGACTGCAGCTTTAATGTAAATCAAATAACAAAAGAAATAGAAAATCATTCACTGATCTTGACTGAATAAATTTTGTAACTTTAATAAGGATTAATCTGTATTTTATTTATAAAAAGAAAATTATCCAGTGTTATTTTACCAGTTATATTTACAGTATTTGTATTTCTAATTTGTTTATTTGTTCTTATTTTATTACTGTTTACTCATCTTTAATAATGTTTGAAATTTATATTAGTGTAGTTTGTATTTTTGTTAAAAACATAGAGCCAAAAGTTCCTAGTGTAAGTGGTCTGAAAGCTGCTGATTTCTGTTCATGATATTTAGCTTCTAAATGTTTGACTTTTTTTTTTTTTCTACCTTATTGGAATTGAAACTTGGAATCGATAACAACCGGAATCAATAAGCAGAATTGGAATTGCTAAAATTCAAACGATACCCAACTCTATTTAAGAATCTTAATTAATAACAGTAGTTAAAAATTAGATACTGAACACAGAGTTTACTTGCTACTAAGTGCCTCAAACTAAACTAAATATGTATTTTAAGAATTAGATGACAAAAACAATTTCTAGTTGTTCCTCGAACTTTAGGTTATTACACTCTACTTAGACAGGAAGCCTTTGCCTGGCAGACATGTAAAGCAGCTTATCACACAGAATAAATTAAATTAAATGAAAATATAATATCTTCTTTTAAAGTAAAAAAAAAAAAACTTTTTGCGGGTAGGGGTTAGTTTTGTTATTTGTTTTTTTCTATAATAATAATCAACGCTCAAACATTGATTGTTATTACAGCTTTACGCTCAAAGCTCAACATAGTTTACATGCTACTGGGTGCTAGATTAGCAAGTATTAGATGAGACAAACCATGACAGGTTCTTTTTCAGAAGTGCAGCCCAATACCTTTTTTTAATACAATTTTATTTCCTGGCTGACTGATAAAAACCTGTGTGCACTCACTGGCTTCAGTTGTGTATCAGTTGATTAATCTAATTGGAGCCTGCAATTTCGGCTTCACAAGAGAGATGTTGTTATGCATACCAAAACATGGGTGTCCTTTAGCAGTGTGAGCCGTATATAAACTCTAATTTCATTCAGCGGCCTGTAGGGGGCTCTCTATTGTTACTCATGAGAGCTTTGTGAAGGCTCCAGGGACACTGTGATTCTGAGGCTAGTGTCTAAAAGCTGGCAAGTGTGTAATAATAGTTAATGCGCTTTAGAGTTTTACACAGCGACTCAAATTGATTTAAATAATATATATTTTTATTCAAATCATGCTGTCGCCTGAAAGATTATAAATAATAAAGTGTCTTATATTGGATAATAATTTAGTAGGAATGGGCTTTAACAGAGCTCCCCCTTGTGTTTCCTTTCATTACAGCTCATCAGGCCCTCCTCATGCATTTTACTACCTCTTTTTGTTTTTTTTTGTTTCCTGTCTGTCTATCACTTATCATCATGTCTTTCTCTCCTCATGCATGCAGCCTGCTGGCTCCTATGCCAAAGTCACCAACATGATAAACAAAATCATTGCAGGTATTTTAGGAGACGGACAGCAAGAGGTAACATCAATGCAGTGGTGGAGAGTAGTGCTCTAGCAGTTTGAAGAGCCCTAGTTCAGCTTGTTACTATAGCAACAAGTGTCAGGTTTCCACCTGGATTAAGAGGCTAAAGGTCGTTGCCTGTCCGCTATCTATACCTCTGCTGCTGATCCCCTAAACCTTTTATTCATCTTATTTTTAATGTAAAAGCAGGCAAGGCCATTGCTAACTTGAATGAGCAAGTATTCACATTCAAGAAGCCTTCCAGGTATTTTACTTGTAGAAAAACTGTCCGTTATGCTGCTTGTTATCATATTTTAACACACTGGTTTGTAGCACAAACTGAATTATTGTTACCGCACTTTGTTATTCTTCTAGTTACGTGCCTATAGTGGCTAATTGAATCGGAAGTCTCACATATTCAAAGAAAATAGCTTGCTTTCGCATTAAAAAATAAGGTGGATCATATAACAGGCAGTAGATCAGTAGTATGTAGAGGCAGAATCTGAACTGAGCTCATCTCAAATAGTGACCCCAAAAAGTGTCCAAATTCTTTTTGCGGTCACGGTATGTTACGTGAAGGTAAGTGCACTTTCATCAAGTCGTTTTACTTGTGTGTTTCCTGATGCACGTCTTTGTCCTCCAGCCGGTGGACAGCAGACCGGTCAGCTTCCCGTCACTGCTCAGTCACATGACCTCCACCATCCTGAACCACGAGGTGCTGGCACTGCCTGTGTTGCCCAGGAAACATGGCGTGCCACCCATGCGTACCTTTGCTCCATTGGCTGGCACCCTGCCCTGTGACTTCCACCTGCTGAACCTCAGGAGCATCCAAAGCCTGGTAAATGAGAGTCCTGGGAAAAAAAGTGTGTCTGTATTGATTTCACCTGCTGAGCAACTGATGAGGACTTGGAAAAATAATCACACTTTAAGTGTTTGAGATCTTGCGGTCTGGTGGTTTTATTGTGGGTGTGTTTGGTGGGAGATTTATTTTCATCGACATTTATTTCATATCGTTTCATTTATCAGCAGGACGCTCACTCTCCATCTCCCCATACGGCTCTGCTCCTCCATCGACTGGGCCTGGACTGTGGTCTGGAGGCCCAGAATCCTGGTTTTAACTGCTCCACCACACAAGGCCAGGTCAGTGTCCTTAGAGAGAACTAGTTTAACTAATTGATTCAAAATAATGAGCACACACACATTCTTGTAGATCTATACTTGTGAGGACATACACTGACACACAGTGTTACTTTTAAAAGTAATGCAATATAATATAAAACTGCCTTAATTACTTTTAATGAAATGTAATGTTACATTACTTTTGCTTTGGGCTTGCTTGTTTGTTTAATAATAACAAAAAAAGTTATATTTTTGGCAAATGTTAAGGCCCTTTCACACCAAAAGTGAAATGAATAAACCTCAGACTGAAGGAAAAACATATTTACACCTGTACAGTACAGGGCACAACTTAAACCTTTCAGCTTTGCTGCCATTCTGGATTAAAGAAGAATAGGATACAGGAGATGGAAGTTCAAGGTTATTTCTAAATCTAATCTAAAGTCATTTTATTATTGTATGGTTGAATTGGATCATTGGTTAATAAAGTGAGATTAAATGCATAAAGTATATCTGTCTAATTTAATATAGTTAATTATTAAAGGTTTGTATAAAAATCTTAGATTGCATTTCATTGTTTTTATTCATTTTGAGGAATAATGTTTTTGTGCAAGTGAGATGAGAAAATACATGTTCACATTTAGTCTAGAACTACAATAACCATCATGTTCACACAGCGCACACAACACCTCTGAAAATGTAACTTAGATATTTTGTTGTAAATTCAAAAGTAATGCATTACTTTACTAGTTACTTGAAAAAGTAATCTGATTACATAACTCAAGTTACTTCTTATGTGTTACCTCCAACACTGTTGACACAATGAAATCTCTAGCTCCTTACCCTAACCTTACTCATCACAACACAGTGTCCTAAACAGACATGATGCAATAAAATTCCAGCGACAAACAATTTTTCAGTCCATACCAGACGCGACGCGACTATGAGATGCGATTAAAGTCAATCAAAAACCACAGCCAATCAGAAGAGCGTGTGGGCAGGCTCTCGCTGCAAGTTCCCGGTACTCGGATAAGCACACAATCAAATTCATGAATATTAAACCATTTTAACATTATTAAAAATACAAACTGAGTTATTGAAACAAATTACTTCGAATAAAAGATATTCAAACTCACATTAGACACTTTTAACATTAAATAAAGCACATAAACAGTACCTGAGATTATCTTTGCCATACTTTGTGTTGTTGTTCCAGCTGCGACGTCGCAGAAAAATAGAAACAGTTTCCAAAATAGAATCGTCATGTTGCCATCATGGCTAGTAAGGGCAAAAACTCTTATCTTCTAATGATCTTTTATCTTTTTTCCTTTTATCCTTTACCTTTTTATCGAATCACGGTGTCACATCTGGTTAGGACACGGTCTAAGTACCTAACCTGAACCCTGACTCTAAGGCCGTGTGTCCACCAAAGCGTTTTTTCCAGCTGCTAGCGTACTTTTTCAATTGTTTTCAATGGGAGCGCCGTGTTTTTTATACGCCAGGAGCCTAACGAGGCACTGAGCGTCTTTTTCACGCTCAAGCGCTGAGAGCTCGGCGTTTTTTACTGGTCGCCTCGAGTTGAAGAAAGTTCAACTTTGAGTAAAACTCTGCGCTCATCACTGTCACTTTTTAGCCAGCTGTCCAATCAGAGTGGAGGAGGGGCAGGACAAATACTACACCGGCCAACCGTCACAACATTCTTGCTTTACAACAACATCAACAAACAGAGAATGGAACAAAACGGATGAGAAATTAATATTGCTGCTCTCCGAAAATACATAGCAAAGTAATTTCACATTGTGTCAACATTTTAAGTCTGAAACAAATGACCTGCAAAATCAGTTATAAGTAACAGTGCCGCAGATATTCCGTATCATAGCAACAAAGCGTCTCAACGGAAAAAAACGCTGCGCTGCAGAAGCGCTCTCAGGCGCTCACAGACGGGCATTTTAAGCAGAGCGCCTAGCGCCTTTGGACACACGGCCTAAACCTACCCTTAACCTTAAGTCTTGACCCCCAAACCGGCCTTTAAAGGGGTCTCAGAAATTGAGGACTGGCCAAAAAGTCCTCACTTTACTCTTTGTCCACACTCCTTTGTCTAAAACTCAAACCGGTCCTCACAAAGTACTAGTACATACACACACACACACACACACAGATATATATGTGTGTGTGTGTGTGGATGCATGAGGGTCTGATAAAGGCTATATTTAGTCATTCTTAATCGGAGTCTCTGATCTTTCTTCCTAGCTCTCCATTTCTGGCCTGTTCCGTGGGCTGGATCTCCAGCTCCTGCAGCCCATGTCTTTGTCTCTGATGCACTCTCAGCCTCCGCTCTCTAACGACTCCTCCATCAATCTGGAGCCAATGGAGATCTCCGCCTACAAGCTCAAGCTGTGCTAGAGTGATGTTGCAGCAGAACCGGGCTCTCCGTGTGGACCCTCGGAACCTGTGCTAAAGCAGAGAACCACAGCTGGATGAGCAGAAGACTCTTTCGGAGATCGTTTATCCAGACTTAACGTATCTGAATCAACACGAAGGCGCTAACTAAACCCTCAAAACGGGGGGAAAAACATGAGGATGAGAGCGTTCCAGCCAAAGTCATATTTGGTAGCCGGTCCGGGTGCTGAGATAAGAATGTCCGGGCTTCTTTTTTTTTTTTTGTGAGATTTTATCAGTCAGAGCGGTAATCGGTCAACATCTTTTTATTCCAGCAGCTGACCGTTATTTTTAGCTATGTTGTCTTGTTTTTTTCCCTTTTGTCTTTGGCTGGAACTGCTGACCATTTCACATTCTTTATAATCATGCTGTCATCCCTCGAGTCCGTACTGTATGTAAATATCTCAAATTACATTCACAACTGGATCTATACAAAACTGTGGGACTCAGTGCAATATGTGAAGCTTCTCTTGCTGCTTTGTTTCTCCATTTTATTTGTTTTCTACTCCTAAAGCCTTGGAAGCTACGCTTGAATCTGTGTCACTGTCGTTTGAGCTCACGCAGTTCTTTATTCTCTACGGTGGACAGTTCTGCCTACGCTCAACGGCCACATGTTTTTTTTTTTTCTATGAATGTCAATCACCACGCTCGGCCTGCGAAGGCTGTCAGTGCTGTAACAGACGCGGCATTTACAGCTCTCTTTCTTTCAGGATGGCTCGCAACACTTCGTTGACAGCAGAAGACATCCACTATCCAACAGTGGTCAGGTCTTCAGATGGCTTCTTCATTGGTTGTTTTTTTTAATAGGTCAAATCACACAGTGAGAGTTTTACGATCTTTTTCATTCCTTTTCCTTTGTGCTTTCTGTTAATGAATAAAGCTGCTTAATAAGCTAGCTGTTTATCTGCAACACATTTTTGTTATTTTTACCATTTTCCATAATGTGTTACTTGGCATAGCAACAAGCCGCAGAATGTGCGTTTATATTTTGTCATATTATATGCAGGTTTGAGCCGTATTTTAATGCCGTTCTGGATCAGATGTTAAAGATATGCAGCATTTGTCTTATTAAGACCTAGATCAGTCTTTGAGCTTATTCGGATATTGATATATTCGCTTGATATACCTTCTCACAGTATTTTCAGGTAAAGGTACCAGTGCGGGTAGTGACGGGTTCCTTTTGGTCAGATTTAGCCAATTTCCCACATGAAAATGCATTTAGGCCTTATCTCGCTGTAGGAAACCCATCCGTAATGTGTAGCAGAGCCATCTCAGTCGTCTCTTCTGGCTTTTGTCTGTCACCTTTGGTTTGCTTGAATCTGACAATTCTGAACATGAAAATGCTGTCTGTCCATCAACCTATTGTGTCGTCTCGTGTCTTGCCTGTCTCTGTCTGATCCTGGAAAATCTGTACTGTCTCTGATTTAAATTACAGAAAAATATTCTCACTTCTCTGACTTTCAAGTCCAGCCCTGATTATCTCTCTGTAGTGCGCCCACGTCCATTTACATCAGTCAGACCATCAGCTGGCTTCTCCAGCTAATCAAGTTCCAGAAAAGCATCCTATCAGGAAGATAATTCCCCTCAGGAGGAACTCAGAGTACGGAGTGCCAAACGTCTGTCCGATTGCTTTGGAACAGATTTTGGCGCCCAACGCGGGGCACGCTTGCTATTCCAGAATGTTCTCCCCTCTGCAATTCGGTTTCTTCTGCTTCAAATTCTCTGTCTGTGCATTTCACTGCCATGCTTGTTTTTCCTATGCATATGCTTTCCATTCTGACAGATATCTTAGATGTCTTTTATTTGTGTTGTGTGTTCTGAGATGGAAAAGGTTTTCAGTTTCATTTTTTTCTTAAATGAAAGTGAATTGAGAGGTTAACTTATATAGTTTTTCTTTTTTTTTCTATTGAGAGTGTGTTCATAAATGACTCATACAAGCAAATGCAAAGACATTTAAGTGGACATTTAATAAAGATCACACTTGGAAAAAAAAAAAGTGATTCTTCGTGGTTGTGCACATTTTGGAGAGATATTTTGCACTGGTTTCCCGTTGTTGCCAGATGTCTTGTTGTGCTCTGAATCACAGACAGGGGGCAGTAGGGAGTTGTCTGCCATTTAATGTGGCTTAAATAGGAGGCGTGGGGTGTGAAATGTTGAGTTCAGTTAACAAAAGCCCACAAGAGATGTGGCTTTTTATATCTAAACAACCTCTGTGATAGCTGGGATATCGGGTACTGATTTACCAGCCTTTGGTGAGAGCTGGAAATACCACTGTCTTCTCACAGAGCTGACAGGTCTACTGAAGTTAGACTGGCCTTTATTGTTTGTGTATATATATATTTTTTTAGATGGCCTTTCATGCTCAGTTGAGACCAGATTTGGTTTCCTCCACAGCAGATGGGTTTGTGTGCTAAAAGGGCGACCTGCTCCCTGAGCCCATGCATTTGAGAAAGAAGTTATTCTTCTTAATATGTCTGAGGGCTGAGATGGCAATAAAACTCAATCTCGCCGCTGAGCGCTTTATTAAGATGAGAGAGGCGCTGATAAAGATGGAGACATTTTTGAGGGATTAGTTGAGACAAAAATGAAAATGCTGTCATTTATGCTCACCCTCATTTTTTCAGAATTCACATGACTTTCTTTCCCAGATGGAACGCAAAATGAAAAGAATGTCAAACCTGTACTTTTCCTACACAATGAACAAATAACAGTAACCATGGGCTGTCAAGCTGTGAAAATGACCAAAAAGCTCCAGAAAGTAGTTCATATGACTCCTCCGCTGTATTCTGAATCATTCTATGAGAAACAGAATGAAATTTAAGACATTATCCCCCAGTTTCACAGACAATGCTAAAGCTAATCCAAGACTAAAATGCATGTTTGAGCTGTTTTATCTGAAAGCAAATCACACTGACACATCCTAAATTACGTAAGTGCCATTGTTTTGTCTTAAGATACACACCAGTAATGTATTTTTTCCCCAACTTAAATATCCTAATTGAACTAAGGCCTAATCCTGGCTTAATCTAAACCCTGTTTGTGACACCAGGCCTAAAACCACTGAAAATAATGTATTCATAATAGTCATAAATGACAAAAAAATGTTTGATGTCAATGATTGGTCCTTGCATGTCTCTTAACCAAACACAATTTTTGAATATGTGAAAGTGAAAATGATATTCGAGAGATTTTTCACAAATAGATACCAATGGCCCGTTTACATCAACGATAACTATATAGTGTCTGCTCAATGTTCTTTTCATTATAAGTGCATGCTGTAGTTATGCCATTTACAGACCCATTCACATCAAAAATAATTATATAGCATCCACGTGTGCTGCGGTTTTGTCATCTGCTGCTTTAAAGCTCTTGAGTGGATTCTGATTGGCTCAATGTTTTTATCATTCATCAGCTGGAAAAAAATGTCCTAAAACGATTCCAATGATATTGTTTATCTGTCTCGTTATTACAATTACACAAATATATCATATGGTTTTTGAAGACTTGGAATACATGGGGCAGTTTTATATTGCTTCATTTGTTATTTTTGGAGCTCGACAGCTCTTGTATTCATTCTATGAAAAAGAGCAGTTGTGAACATTGTTCAAAACATCTTATATGCTCAATAAGAATTAAACACAGGTTTGTAACTGAGTTTTCACTGCAATAAGATCAAAGCAAATTTGAGAGTAAATAAGTAATAAGCTTATTACAGAATTAAGCTGAACTCAAAAGCACCTCATCTGATATACTCATGAAGTGTTGAATAAACAAACTCACAATAGCTCCACAATTCCTTATATTTTGCTTCAGATGCAAGTCGAGCATCAGTTCAAACAATCCAGCACCACCTACTTGTTCTGAATGTCAGCAGAACCTCTGAAGAGCACGTTGAGCCTTTCCTCAAAGAACATGACAAATACATTACACCGCACTACATTCAGCCTAATAGAATCATTTCAAAAGAACAGAAATAGTGCCTCGTCTCACAGGAACTAAAGATCTGCGCCTCTCGTTCGACCCATTAACGAGACTGATAAAACCTATTAAGCGATTGTGGAACATCTAAGGAGGATAATAAAGTGCACACTGCAGATTTCGGCAACGCTTGAAGTAAAAATACAACACTGCTAACTGATGGCAGGACTGATTCTTGTACCATTAGTCAAAGACATGCTTCTTACATTAACGTTTGGATGGCAAATCAATGGGAGTGAGCTGAGCATGGTGGAAATATATTTCCAATATTCCCCTAGAAGAGCAGTGAAGATGAGAAACAACATGACATCACTCTCACGAGTAGCTGGACCATCCATATTTCTGTCTTATTGCTCAATTAGTATGTATGTAGCAGCCTCAGTCTCACTTATAATGCCAAGTAGGCAGAAGCTTCCAGTGCTGAATATGAGATCCAGTTCCTCCCAGCTGAACTAATTACGGAAAGCATTTTAAATGTGCCATTTCCATAAACTAGATCTCTCCTCCCTCTTTAGGGAGCTGGAATAAAAAAACAGTCTGTGTAGGTTTTCCTCTGCCGTCATGGAAACATTGAAAGTTTAGGCCATCTTATAAAGTACACATGAAATATTGATGATTCTCCACTGCACGCCTCATGTAGCGAAATGCATAATGTGTGTGTTATTAATTTAGACTGATGGTGCGTGTCTCTGTGTGAATTATGGCAAATTGGCATCAATAAAAAAAAAACATTTCAACAGATATTCAAGTACTTTTAAATGGCATTAAACACAAATGCAACAGATGTTTGTAATTAATTTAATGACTGCAGTATTGACAGCAGCAACAAAACTGTTAAATGCTTTAATGCAGTGCTGAAAGATCTGTTAAAATGAATCACCCTCATTGTGTTTTTCCAAATGCTGCTATAACTGAGAATGGCAAATGTCTGCATTTTAAGGCATCATAGGCGTGCATTGGGTGCTCTGAGCGACATTATGCTGCTTTCTAAGATAATTACTCTTAAGTCAGAATACATGTAATGCATGTATAAGGTAATCCCAGAATGCATTGAGACAAGCTCAGTGGACACATTTATCCATAGTAGGTTGATCCTGTAGTAGTTCAAGCACAAAGTGATGACACCTTTGGTAATACAGTAGATATACTTACATTTCATTAAACATTTCAAAAAGTATGGATAATAAATGTAATTAAAGGATTAGTTCACTTCAGAATTAAAATTTCCTGACAATTTACTCACCTCTCCATGTCATCCAAGATGTTCATGTTCTTTCTTTAAGTCGAAAAGAAATCAAGGTTTTGAGGACAACATTCCAGGATTTTGAAGGTCCAAACTGCAGTTTAAATGAATAAATTAGCTTCAAAGGTCTCTACAAGATCCCAGCCGAGGAATAAGGGTCTTATCTAGCAAAACAATTGGTTATTTACTAATATACTTTTTAAACACAAATGCTCATTTTGCACTAGCTCTGTGATGTGCAGACGTAGGCAGAAGTACTGGGGTTGGGCGAAAAACTCATCTTATTTTCTCCAACTTCAAACTCATCCGGCATCATTGTTTTACCTTTTTTTGTAAAGGCCGTTTGACTTAATCTTTGCATGTTCGCTTTGTAGACACTTGCTCGGTACTTCTACCTATATCACATGTGATCTTTTCAACATGATGATCGCATCGCAGAGCTATTGCAAGATGAGCGTTTGTGTTACTCTTATTCCTTAGCTGGGATCTTGTAGAGCCTTTTGAAGCTGTACTGAAACTGCAATTTGGACCTTCAACCTGTTGGTGGCCATTGAAGTCCACTATAGGGAGAATAATCCTGGAATGTTTCCTTTGTGGCTGCCTATGAAGAGCTCTCCAAATATGTCATATATGAGGTTCTCTTTCAGTAAGCATGCTGCCTTAGAAGGTAGCTGCCTATGCAGGCAGTATACTAGCTTTTCGGACCAGTTGAATTGTAGGGTTTGTAGTGCAATTGTATCTGTGTACCACTTAAATGTCACATGATTATGAAAGAACCCAACTAGAGGTCCTCAAATACGAGTTGAATTCATGTCTCAGTGCTGACATTGACCTTTTGCGAAATATATACGACACACTTCCTCTTGAGGCTTCTCTGTGTTAGCGCAGACAAGTTTTGAAGTCAAAATCTGATGTGAACATCAATAAAATAACCTCTGGGACAAAGTTTTCTTTTTGTTCAAACACTAGTATTGAAAACCCATAATAAATATCCACTGAGCCATTTGAGAAAGAACAAGCTAATTAGCTCAGAGATATAACGGACAAAACAAACCTAAATGATCTAAAAAAAAAAAGTACTGTAAAGTAAAAAGTTACGATGAAACTTTTGACTCAAAAAAAAAAAAAAAAAATCATAAATGTGATGTTTGTCAAGGTTTTTCTGATTGAGAGCTCCTCTTATCAACCAAAGATGGTGCTGTATCAAGCTTGACTGACAGATAAGATCTCTGCACGTAGAGCTGCGTTTTACTTCAGCATTTCGATCGTTTGTTTGTCTGTGATTCCCACTGTTCTGAATCCGTGCCGGAGGCTCTTAGCAGGCAGAGGTTTGTGTGTGTTATCTAATTCCATGCTGCTATGGTTCACTTCGCTGATGTTGTTGCAACATTTCTATTGCAACAAATTATGCACAGTTAAATCATCCCTGATCCAATCAGTACAAATGTCCCGCAGCTGCCTTTGACTAGCAGAGAGAGCAGAACGCAGATATTGTTGTTAGGACTTATCGCACAAATGAAGAAGTAATGGAAGCTGCAGAAAGTGCAAGAAGTTTTGTGCATAAAACAGTCCAAACTTTTAATAAAAAGTCGACTGGAACAAATTACAGCCCTTTTCGTGTTACAAAGTCTGATCAAAGTTTACTCAAAAGCTGCACGCGCACAACAAACACATCTACGCGCTGTGGCCTGCAAACAAACACACACCCACTGATGTTATTGATCCTCTTTAGTGGTTCAAATCTCAGGGCATTAGAGCCAGACCAATAAGACAAATAAAGGAGAATATAAAGGGAATCATTCAGCGCAGCAGAGATGTCCTGGGTTTAATCGCATTCGGGTCAAACCGCAACTGCAACATTATAGCTCATATACGGCGTTCTCGCTCGCTCTCTCACACACACACACAAACATCTCGCAGTTGCAGTAGATCTCCAAGTCTAAGCAGTGCAGATTAGTTCTGTATCCCATTACGAGGAAGACAGATGTACAAAAAATGCCCTATAGGGGGTGCTAAAGAGCACTCTGAGTCCGTATAAAAGCAGTCTTTTCGCTGTGATACTCCAGCTCTTCGCTGTCTGACTCAGAGTTCATCGCCGTATCCTCGTCCCCCCACACAGTGGGGATTCCCCGGTAGGACACTTTTCCCCGACTGAGTCCAAAACCAAAGCCCACTCGTATCCCCCCTCCGCCTGTGTCCGTCACCGGCAGTTTGGTCCTCCGACAGAACGGGGCGCTGGCTGCTCCGGAGTGCAGCTGAAGCAGCACAAAAACGGCTGCGAAAGTGGCCAGGATGAAGGCACAGCTGAGCACCGCCACCAGCGCCGGCAGTCTCGAGGACAGCCCAGGTTCACGCAAGGATTCCTCCGGGTTTGGATCCCCCTCGTGCTGGAGCACAGGAATGCTGGGGGATTTCCGCTGCACCTGGTTCTGGTGCAAGCAAGAAGTGACTGCTAAGTGACTATGGGGGGGACAGGAAAGACATTCGTTCTCCCCGGACCCGAAGCATGTTAGACAGGCCGGGTGACACGGTAGGCACGCTTGTACGGTGGAGTGCTCCACCCAGTTGTCCAACGACAAGTTAAGCACCTGCGGCCCAGAGCTGAAGCCGGGAGGGCAGGACTTCACACAGCCTTGCAAGAAAAGAGAGAAACCCGTGCTGCATTCTGGAAAACAGAGATCAGAAGAACGCTTAATCGCAGATGTAACAAATCTGTAAAGAACATGAAATAGCATTTTAAACTTTTTTACTTCTGTAATGTGACAATTTTGTGAGAAACCAAAAGGATTGTGGGCTATGATATTATTGGTTTTAATTATTTTTCCCCCACTCATGCAGGCTTGGTTATGTCAGCGGAAGAGAAATGGTTGTTTCAAAGGTTGTGATGAAAGTGAATATGGAAATAAACATTTTGACAAAACTTAAAAGTTACTTTTAAAAGTAATGCATTACAATATTGCTTTACTCCCTAAAAAAGTAACTAATTGCATTACTTTTTATGGAAAGTAATGTGTTATGTAATAATAATAACAACATATTAATAATTATATTAATAACAAAAATTATTTTTTTGCAAATGTAAAGACCCTTTTACACCAAAAGTGAAATGAATAAGCCTCAGGCTGAACGAAATGCAAATTCACATTAACGAATTGGAATTGGATCATCAAAGGTCAGCATCAAAGACATTGGTTAATAAAGTAAGATTAAATACATAAAATATATTTGTTTAATTTAATATATTTAATGATTGCAGGCTTGTGTAATATTCTGAGATTGCATTTCACTGTTTTTATTGATTTTGGGGAATACTGACTGTTTGCTTGTGCAAGTGATAAGAGTAAATGCATGTTCACATTTAGTCTCTGCACTTATTCCCAATTTCTGAACATGAGGACAGGAGAGCTGTCAGTCAATACATGGGAAAACAAAGTAACTTGAGTTACTTATTTGAAAAAGTAACTTATTTTGTTGTAAATTTAAAAGTAATATGTTACTTTACTAGTAACTAGTACATAGTTTACTACGCACTATGATCTGCATACTTTAAAAAAAAAATCACATTTTCATTAGCATGTTTCTGGAATAAGACCAGGTACATTTATTAAAGTTAATAGGGTCATTTCATGTTGTGCTCTCATTTCTGTCCCTAAAGGGACAAATTATTCAGCTAGTAAAATTCAGTGGTACCAGCAGTAACATTGTGAACGCCTTATGAAAAATGAGAGAAATAACTTTTTAGCAAAGTTTGTACTGCAGGCATAATATGAGGCCATGATGGAAAAATCCATCATCAAGTCTCTACAGCAATTACAAAATAACACATAATCAAGCATTCGTTTAACAAAATTAAGGTTTGTTTACTGCCCTCTGAAGGTTGGAAAGGTACGTCTTGACATCAAGAAGAGGCTGAGCATTTAAAGACGTTCCCCCTTCTTTAATAATGCACTGTTTATCTAATTTAAACCTCTGGCATCACTCTGAAGTGTTTTGCATTATTTATACTCATAAACATATATTAATATTCATAAGCACAACTGGTAGTCATACTGAGACATATGAACATTTCTATATGACAGAGGTTTTGCCAAGGGAATTATTATATGTGTGTGTGTAAATATCCTTCTGATTCTGAACCTATAAAAGCTTGTCTATTAAGGGTTGTGTATAGTTATTTGTATGGCCTTTGGTCCAGGGCATGTGTGTCTTACCGATGCAGATCTGCTGGGTGTCAAAGGTTTTGCAGCTGTTGTTTGAAGGCCGGGTGTAATCGGAAATGGACGGATCCGTTGCACTAGAACCGGTGCCATATAAGATGAGTGTGAACTGAGAAAGAACACCTGTGGAAAAGACCTTGAACTTTAAAGATGCTTTGGCCATCAACAAAAAGCCAAATGGCATTAACACAGCACAAAAATCCTTTTCTTAATCTTTTTTTTTTGGGGTCTTGTTTTGCAGTAAAAGTACTCCTTAAAAACAGATAATATTTCAAAAGCAATTTATGTAAGATAGTAAGACTTGTTTTCAGAGAAAATATCTTGAATTAAGTTTATTTTTTTCTTATCCGACTGGCAAATTGTTTCTTTTTTCTTTCAAGCATAAATCAAACAAATTTTTTGAGATTTATTCTTAAAATGAGAAAGAGAGAGAGAGAGAGAGAGAAAACAATTTGCCAGAGGGGTAAGAAAACTAAACTTCATTCAATATTTATACTCTGAAACATCTTTTATCTTCTTCCCAACCATTTTACTTTTTTACATAAATTTATATTTGTTTTAAAGGAGGTTTAGATGTTTGAAGTAAAAAACAAGACAAAAATACTGATTATGAAAAAGCTTATTGCAGTACCATAGTCATTAAGTCCGGCCACATTCTCGATTTCCAGGGTCCATTCTCCCCGTGGATCCTCGTCCCAGGAGTGAGTGGTCATGAACGCCCAATCGTTGAAGCCTTCGGCTGAGTTATCCTGAGGCCTGAAGACAAACAGAAGAGAAGGAAAATCTCTATCTGAGAATGTGCCAATAAAATGAATTGAGTGTGTATTTACAATACAAATAATTATGTTTCATAAACATAATGGTGTGAATTGTGTTTGTATGTGGCCAGACAAATGCGTAAATGTGTTTTTTGGGCATCAGATGCTACATGGTTGGTATTTCTGAATGTGTTAACACTGGGACAAGCAAAAGTATTTGATGGTATACTATGTGCAGAGAGCATTCCCTCAATATCATTATCTCAGATATTAATACTTTTATTCTGCAAAGATGTAATAAATTCAAAGATGTAATAAATTCATAAAAAAGTGACAGTAAAGACATTTATAATGTTACAATATATTACTATTTCAAATAAATCTTGTTCTTTTGGACTTTCAAAAAAATGTTGAAAAAAATATATAATTGTTTTTAACACTGACAAAAAACCCCCCAAATATCAACATATTAAAATGATTTCTGAAGGGTCATGTGACACTGAAGATGCTGAAAATTCAGCACAAATAAATTACATAATTTTAAATTGTAATAATATTGCACAATATAACTGTTTTACTGCATTTATGATCAAATAAATACTGCCTTCAATCAGTGTATGCAAATGAATGTATGCTAATAACGTGTTTGTTTACCGTGGAGCAAGTAGCGTGGAACGAGTTCCTAGCGGGCTGATGAGGTGAACAGCCAAGTTTCCTCTGTGGTTATATGAGAGGGTGAGTCTGGCCTGCACATGCTCCAAAGAGCTCACAAAGTCCGGCTGCCCAGAGCAGGCCTCTACAATTCTGTTGAAGATCAGGTGGTTTCTTATGTCCCTACAACACAGAACAATCTGAAATTATACTCCACTCTCACAATTAACTGCATGATGAACCATAATTTTGCTGTCTAATTCATGTATCTAGTTTGCCTGTCCTTAAAAGGTGACCTCTGGCTCCCCAGGTACCCGGCATTAGTTGGCATTACCTATCTGGTGTATTGATGTATTGCCTGTGCTGCATGAGGTGTTTGACCTTCCTTACCTGGGCTCGGTCAGCATATTAATGACACATTTGTGCTGGGGCCCAATGCTGGTCCAGTTCTGAGCCAAAGCGACCATGGCACTTGCATCCAGCAGACCATAGCCGTAAGAATGGCTCACTGCCACATTGAGAGAGAGAGATGGAAAAAGTAACAAGGTTAGACATATCCAATAAATAAAGAGCTCTAATTGACTGGCTACGTGAATTGTTATTTACCTAATCGGCCCACACCATTGGTCCTCCAGTCGTTGGTTATTAGGTGGGCGGGACGTGAGGTTCTTACTACGAGATGCTGCATGTCTCTCCAGGTCAGGTTCATGCTGGTTGTCACCGAAAAAAAAAAGAAAAGTGACAGAGTATTACATTGCAGCAGGGAAACAGATTTATTTTTATATTCAAAAGATAATTTGCACATAATTATCCTATTGGATGTGACGGGGTGTCTTTTTGAAAGACACATAATTAAAGCTTTTCTTTTACCCGAGTCACAGAAAATTGCAAATGGATATATTCCGTCCTGGGGGCCATGCATCATTTTGTAATTACACGGCCGACGAGGCCCTTTTTTTTCAACTAAAGACCCAAAATTGTATTCCCAGAAAAAGCATCAATATCAGATTCAATTTATAACTTTATTTCCTTGGTTCACGACTCCAGCTTATTTGTTTTGTCGGCTGTTGCTCTGCATGGCGGAAAAAAAAGGGCTTTGGGACTAGTGAGTGACCCCCACAGGCAAGGTTGAAAAGCCCTGTTATTTCTCAACAGGGTATTTCAGGGCAAACCATGTCTGCGATTCGACAAAGCACTGACAAAAATACTTGCATGACAAGCCATTTTCACCCAAATGAAATGGATTTCGCGTAAAGATATGCTGCAGAACAGTATAAAAACATCCTTTTCTGGCATCCGTATATTTTTCTGGGTGATTTATGAAGAAGGTGATCCAATTCATAAGCTTTCAATATTTTTGACCTGACTTAGTGTGTAAATTCATGTCACGTACACAATTTATAAACCTAAAGCCACAACACAGATGCAGCGATTTACATTCAGTGATTAATAGATGAAATTAATAGACTACTGAAATTTTCATGTTGTACATGGGAGGACTTGCACAGATATTGAACAGATTTCCCTTCTATACGGATGAAGTGTCAGTGCTGGAAAACATGCCAGACCCTTTAAACATACTGGACTCAAACCAGGAATGTGAAAATTAATGGAGAGTGGGAGGAATAATGTCCTCACCACCCCAAGTTTTCATAAATAACAACAGTATGGCTAGACTTGCAAAGCAGCACTAGATCACTTCTATTGTAAACAATAAATTACAATAGAAGCTCTGAGACACACATTCAGTTGGCAGACATCCCAATTGTAAAGTTGAGATGCAAAAGCCACTAAACTTCTGTCAAAAAAGAGATATGATATTGAGACATAGTACATAGTATACGTTTATCAAATACTTTCACTTCAAATCCGCTGAATCCCAGTGTTAACCCATTCTGAAATAAAGGTTCGTTGGCAGAAACCACTAAACGTCACTTCCCTTTTCAGCAAAAGCCTCTAAGTCCACAGAAGAACCAATTGGAAGATGTTAATAGAATCAAGATTTCTGTCATGATCACCAGTGAGAGTGCCCTTTCAGCCTCTAGAGGGCACTCCATTCCGGACTCTCGTTTCCACCCATTGCATTCACTACATTACCCATAACGCACTCCATGGACTCATTATCCCATGTTCATTGCACCAGCTGTTTTGTATCACATCATTAGTGTCTGTGTATTTATACCTGGTTTGTTTCTGCCTTTGTTTGTGGTTCTTTGTTTAAGGTTACGTGTACTTCTGGTTCTCTTGTTTGGTTTTCTTTATGTTATTTTTGTACTTGTTTGTGTTGGACTGATTTCACAAGACCCTTGCCTGTTTGGATTACGTTCTGGATTACCCTAATAAATTGCTGCAATTGGATCCGTCTATTGTTTCTGTGTGTACCGTGACAGAAAGAACCACACCTATGCAAGGATCCAGCAGCAGGAGACTCCGGTCATCAGTGGGGGCTGAGGAGGCTCAGGCCCTGTTGTCCACCCTTCGTCAGATGAGAATGGGAGTGCGGGCATTCGTCCAGAAGTTCTAGTCGCGGGCGGAGGGGTATAGTCTCTCTGATGCGGTCCTCAAGGACACAGTTAATAATTGTCTGAATGATCCTCTGCCGCAGTGTGAGATGGAGCTGGCGGGGAAGTTAAATTTTTGGAATTTCGCCAGTTACCTGTATCTGCGTAGGGAGGGACGGATTCAATGATCTCCAGTACCCGTTCCAGCCCGTGACTCCGCTCTAGCCCGTGTGTCCTTTCCAAGAGCCCACTCCAGTCAGGGAGTCCGTTCCATCCAGTGAGTCCACTACAGAGCCTGCTCTAGCCAGTGAGTCCACTCCAGTCCTGCATGCTCTTCCTGTCAGTACTATGATGGCCAAGAGGACTGTCTTCACTTTATGTTTTGGCGGCCTTGCGTGCCTGGAGGATGCACTCGGAGCGGCCCGAGCCCGCTCCAGCCAGTGAGTCCACGCCAGTCCTGCATGCTTTCCCTGTCAGTCCTGTGATGCACTCAGGGCAGCCCGAGCCCGCTGCCGTCCCAGAGCATCCATAGCCCGTGAAGACCGTTGGAATCTGCCTGGTCAGTTCCTCCGGCACCACCCTGGCAATCAGCCAGGATTCCAGACCCGCTGGAACCAGCCTGGTCAGTTCCTCCGGTGCCACCCTGGCACTCAACCAGGATTCCAGACCCGCTGGAACCAGCTTGGTCAGTTCCTCCAGCACCACCCTGGCTTTCAGTGGGGCGCCCTGGATCTGGCCCGCCATCCCTCCCCCTGATCCTCCTCCGGTCCACCTCCCTCCTGAGTTTTTTGGATTTTGGTGTTTTGTCTGGTGGAGCGTCTGGTAGCCGCTCCTTTGAGGGGGGGTAATGTCATGATCACCAGTTAGAGTGCCCTTTCAGCCTCTAGAGGGCACTCCATTCCGGACTCTTGTTTCCACCCATTGCATTCACTACATTACCCATAACTCACTCCCTGGACTCATTATCCCATGTTCATTGCACCAGCTGTTTTGTATCACATCATTAGTGTCTGTGTATTTATACCTGGTTTGTTTCTGCCTTTGTTTGTGGTTCTTTGTTTAAGGTTACGTGTACTTCTGGTTCTCTTGTTTGGTTTTCTTTATGTTATTTTTGTACTTGTTTGTGTTGGACTGATTTCATGGACTTTGACCCTTGCCTGTTTGGATTACATTCTGGATTACCCTAATTGCTGCAATTGGATCCGTCTATTGTTTCTGTGAGTACAGTGACAGATTTCAAGCAGAATGACGGTGTGCCTATGAGCCGTCTTTCAATTGGCAAGCTGCAAGTTTTTATCCTGCACACATGGACTTAGCTGGTTTTTGTAGCAAAAAAACAACAACAAAAAGTCAAATTTGTTAAATACTAATGAATTGACTAAAGTGACATTTTTGAAAACAAGGCATTTCAATAATTGACTAATAACCTTTTCATTGCCATTAAAGTAAAATTACTGAACCTAAACACAGAAAAAAAATGCTCAATTAAAAGAAAAGATGTCAGACAGACTTAGAGGATTTTGCATGATTATTTTTTTAAAAAATTAAAAAAAAAAAATTCAACAAGGATGCATTAAATTGACCAAAAGTAAGAGTGAGACATTTAGACAGTAAGACTTTTTTTTAAAAGCACACTGACACAGAAACTAGGAGAGGTGTGGTATATGTTAAGGTATGTGTCATGATTTCATTATAACTCATTATTATTATTATTATTATTGATATCACTGTCCTGTCATCGCAAAACATCATAATCGCCATCTTTAGCATTACTAATGTTTTTAATGACTATTGTTGTTATTATTATTATTATTATTGTTGTTGTTGTTATTAATGTTATTATATTATCACTATTGCAGTTGTATTGTCAATTTGTCAATACAAAATTATCACCATTACCATATTTAGTATTACAATTATCACTGTTGCCATTATTATTGATACAAATGTTATTGTTATTATTATTATTGATTTTACTTTTTCTGTCAACACAAATATTTTCATCACCATCTTCAGTATTAGTACCGCTTCTGTTATTATTATTAATGTTATCTATGATTGTTACTGATATTACTACTGCTGTCAACACAACTTATCACCATCTTTAGTATCATTATTATAATCATTACTGATACTACTGTTGCCATCATCACACAATATTATCAATATTAATATACATGCTATTACTGTTTAAATACTTCTACTATTACTACTATTTGTCATTTCTGCTTAGTTTTCATTGCTGTTACTATCACTGCTGTTTTATTGTTGTTTTTGTGTTTTGTTGTTGTGTTTTGTGTTCACCCTATGTTGTAAGTTTTGCACTCCTAATAAAAAAAAGAAAAAAGAAAACAGTAAGACATTTATAATGTTGCAAACAAAATCTACTCTTTTAAGCTTTCTATTCCTTAAATAATCCTGACCCTGACCCTAACCCTTTTTCATGGTTTCCACAAAAATATTAGCAGCACGAATGCTCTCAAAATTAATAAAATAGGAAATGTTTCTTCAGTAAATCGGCATATCGATGATTTCTGAAGGATCATATGACACTGAAGACTAGAGTAATGAAACTAGCAATTCTTTGCTATTGCAGGAATACATAATATCTAAAAAAAATATTAAAATAGAAAAAATGTTTTCAAATTGTAACAATATTTCACAGTATTGCTGTTTTACTGTATTTTCAGCCTTTGGTAATGTTCTATTACAAATTAAAATGTAAAATTAGTTCTGAGATCCCCTGGCCAAGCACTGGCTCAGGCACAAGCATTTCAGTGGAAAATGAGTATGACTTTCTTATACACAGACATTCAAAAGTCACCTACAGCGCGACAGCACAAAGACTTCCGCCTGATGAAAAGAGTTGTGACAGAAAGAGAACAGAAATGGAGGTCCTTATAAAAAAATGTTCCCAAAAACGTCCCCCGTCTCTCTCATTGTGGGGCAAGCAAGATCAAAGCCAGACCCAGTGGGGTTCACAGCCCTGAACAGCAGGGGCCGAACTCACACATAAACAAACACTGTGTGCGAACCAGAAGCCCCGAGACTCCACCACACACAAAAAAGACAAAGAAACCTGACGCTTGTGTGAGACGTGATTTCCATGTCTTATGACTGCCTCACAGCATACAGGATAAAATTCTCTGCAGGATCTTTTAATTGAACATGATGACTTGATGTTGTATAGGGGCCTTGGGGTCAATCGGCGTTGAATGAGAAGTGTAGATTGGCAGCCATCACACGTCTCTCTCTCTTTTTTTTTTTTTTGGATGAGCTATGTCAAGCTGATGTCAGAGCGTGTCAGAGGGCTGAAGATGATGTGCACGGGGTAATGAAGTATAACCGATGAGGGGGAATGATGGACAGGAGTGGGTAGAACATGTGTGCATATGTCTATCCGTAGAGACAGGTGTCATGGTTGTCATCACTCACTTGGCCTCCAGAGCAAGAGCGATGATTCCAGCAGCCAAGGGAGCCGAGGCGGACGTGCCCGTGTGCGAATCTGTGCACTTCTTCCTCAGGTCCGTCGTCACCTGCACACACAAAGTTAGATGGAAAGGTCAGTTGTGTTATTGGCCAGTTATCAGAAAGGACATTGGTTGAGGCTATATATAAGGTGTTGGTGTAGCCGTCTATCAGCCAGAGGCG
Organism: Chanodichthys erythropterus; assembly: GCF_024489055.1. Lineage (NCBI taxonomy): Eukaryota > Metazoa > Chordata > Actinopteri > Cypriniformes > Xenocyprididae > Chanodichthys > Chanodichthys erythropterus. The sequence goes on from NC_090244.1 coordinate 7,906,507, forward strand.
CCTGCGGCTTCTGTGATGAGATGTGTGACAGCTCGAAACACTTAATAAGCTGGCACCTCACACATGATGGTTTGGGGTTTTAATCACGCCATAGGACACATGGGAACATGCTTGTGTGATTGACAACGGTCAGGATGAGAGGAAGTCTAGCCTGAGGCTACAGAACCATCAGAGCATACACAGGTGAGTACCTGCCAGACACCCACACACACTCCTTCTCTATCATTGTTTTATTAGTCTCTGTCCCATTCGGTCTGATTTTAAACACATACAGACACATACACAAACACAAAATCCCACCCCACTGCTGTCGGCAAGATTGCGTCCATTTTTAAATTGAATCTGTTACTGCCTTTGTCATCCTAATGGAACAGGGGGTCTCAGAAGAGACAGAGGGGGAGCTATCGCAGTCAAACATACAGGGACAGACTTGACATCGAGCAAACAAACACTCTAAAGCCGTCCGAAACATCTCGGATGAGCTTCAGTGAGCTGGCAGAGATAGACCTGCCTGGAGAGTCTGAAATCACTTTCACAGGAATGAGCATATCAGAGATTCAAACAGATTCAACTACCCACAGCACGAGAAATCCTATTTTCTTCTCAATGTGAGTGTGAATTTGAGTGAACTGAATGAAATTGGTCAAATTCTCAAGTTATCAGTTTGAATATTTATGAACTATTTTTTTTTTAAATACTATTTATTTGTTCATTAAAAACACCTAAAATATTGTGAGTTGGTTCTTTGGATCAGATCTTTGAAACAATGACTTAAATGGATTATTCCAATTACAATGAACAGATCATTCACAAATCACTGAATCAAGCCTTTGAATTAATGATTCAACCGCATCATTTCAATTCAAGTGAACAAATCATTCAATCATAAATCTTTGAATCAATGGCTGCATCCGAAAACTTAGGCAGCTGACTTGTTGCCTTGCAGCCCTATCAGGCAATGACTTTGAAGGCACAAAGGCACCTCACGAAACTCATTTAGGACAGACTTCTGAGGCAGCATAGCGGTTTAATGATCTACAACAAAATGGCACAAGCTTTGATGATAACTAAGCGAATATTTAATTACTACAACAGTAATTTCTCATTAGAAAGGACATCAAAAGTGGAAAACAAAGTTCAAAAACATACATTTACACACAAACTGACCACCAACCTCAACTTTCAAATATCCTTATCTTTTAGCTCAACTGTCACAGAATGGAAAGCACAGGATTGTGGGATATCAAAGGCAGTGAAGGATACATCTATGCTGCCCTTTAAAAAAAAAAAAAAAAAAAAAAAAACGATGAAGGTATCTCAGAAAACAGGAAGTGAAACTAACTTTGGATTCGGATGTGTCCTGATGCCTTCCTACCTTGGAATGCATCCTCCAAAAGCAGTTTTCGATGCAGACAATGACTCAACCGGATCATTGCAATTCCAGTGAACAAATCATTAATGAATCACTGAAACAGGTCTTTGAATCAATGACCCAACCAAATCATTCCAAATCATTCACGAATCATGAATTATATTTTTGAATTACGGACTCAACTGGATCATTCCAAATTCAGTGAACAAATCAATCATAAATCAATGAAATCAACCAAGTAAATGAAAATATATACTGATTCAACAGCACATCTATTTAAGAACCAAGGAGATCTAGGGCAGATGTCAAAATTTTTCAGTGAATAATGACTTGCATATCGGTCTGCTCCTCACACAACTGCTATTTTATGACCTTAGAAGACTTAAAGCAGAACTATGTAACTTTTTTTACATTCATAAATAGTTTTCTAAGTCCTTACGATGGTTAATTGACTTGTAGTGGTGTGTTTGAGGTGAGCACTAACCCCCTCTGGCACGTCTACACCAGAAAACGCTGCATCGACCCGACACAATCTCGCCCTTATGTTCACGTTCACGCGAGAGTGACAAAATGCTTTACGGTAATTCAAAAACAATGTATATATTATGACTTTATAAGACAATTTTGAAAATTACCCACCTCCATCGAGATTTCTAGTACTGTATTTGCAAAACTACTGCGCTGGTGAGCGTTGTAGTCGTTGTAGTCCAGAGCTGCGCTTAGAGTATTTACAACAGTGTGATTCACTGAAGGAACCTGTAGGGGGAGCTTCGCAAATCTTACTGAGTTCCGCTTTAAAATACTACACAAGATGTATGGAGCACTTTTAAAGTGCTTTATAGAGATTGATACCCCCAGTTCACTTTTATTATATAGAAAAGAGTGACTAGGAAATTCTTCAAAACAACATGAGTGTAGTGCTGGGCGGTACACCGGTTCATACCGAATACCGGTATTTTTTTTTGTTATGATATAAATTTTGATGATACCGCAATACCGGTATGTGTCGCTTAACCAATGTTCAGAACGTGTATGCAGTGTGCATGCGCACATATTTCATCACGTCTTTTTCAAATGAAATGTAACGTTATGCAAAGGACACTGATACAACCGTACGTTTGATCACGACCGCGATGACCGATGGGTTATTCTGCTACACAGAAGACGATGTAAGTTAGTAAATAGACTGACAATTCAAAGAAGAATGGGCAAAAAATTAACTGCTTTATTCTTTCTGTGTTAAACTTACGTGTGTCATTTGTTCAGAGACTGTAGTGCTCTTAAATGTACTGAAAATATATTTAGACAGTTTAAATGTTCTTCCACGTTTTGGCAGTTTGTTGTTATATAGTGTTAGATTTTTAAAATGCTTAAGGTTCCCTCAACTCTTTTTTTTTTTCTATCTCCATGGTCGTATTTTAATATTCATGTGTCTGTAATGAGTGTGTTGCAGGTCTGTGTTTTATTGGTTGCACAGCATTTTGTAAAACTGTATTAACTCTAGTGTGGAATTTGTCTACAATATTCACTCATCATGACAGTAAAACAGGGCATTCTAGTCAATCTACTGCATTATTTCCTTTCTCAATCAGTAGAAAATGTGGTTAACGGCCGGTCATGCATAGGGGAAAAAAATACTGTGGTATACATTTTTGGTCATACTGCCCAGCACTACATAAGTGTTAGTATTTGACAGATTTTCCTAAAAAAAAAAAAAAAAAAAAAAAAAAGTGTAAACTGATAGCAAAAATGCTCATCAAGATGATCCAAAGACAAAGACGATCAAGATAACTTTTAGAACTTTTGAAGGGCATCTTTTTTTATAGGCATCTTTTAGCCCAATTAACTTGCCCTAATTAAAAAGCCTACTCAGGCACTCTCAAATACAGCTTATGCAGATAAAATGACGAGAGGAAGACTTGCAAATAAGAGCCAAAGAATCTGCAATGCAGCATGTTTGGTATTCAAAAATTGCTGTCTCTGTCTTTTGCTTTTTCACTTGGTCTAATTTCTCTACTCTTTCTCTCTTTGCTTTTTCAGAAACCCTTTTCTCATTTCCATTCTTGGAGGACACACGGGGGACTGAAAAGCAGATGTGTATGGCATGCAGCAGCAGCACCTGTGATGGGGAAGTTTTCAGAAGCTACTCTAAAGTGATTTTTTGCCTCCTTAGGGCATGGCGTTCTTGAGCTCTTTTTCATACAGCCCACAGGAAATCACAGCGGCAGATGTGGAAATCATTTCACCGCCTGACACTTCATCTTCACAGCACGCTGAACAGGGTGGCGCGCAATCACTTACTTTCCCCATGTACAGTCGTGACGTGACCATTTAAACCTTGTGGAAAATTTGGCACTCTCGAGATGTTTGCTCTGACATTTACAGTTCTGCTGACAACTGAGAATGGTAGTGTTTGTGTGAAGACATGAAGGTCTGTCAGTGAGCTGTTAACGTGCAAATGCTGCAAAGCTGAAATGTGAATTTATTCTATTTATGGTACCTTTAATGAGACGTGGTTATAGCAATGTGTGTATGAATTTCACATGATCCTTCAGAAATCATTCTAATATGCATTTTTGCAGCACAAGAAACATTTCTTATTATCAGTTTTTCAAGATTCTTTGATGAACAGAAAGTTCACAAGAAAAGCATTAATTTGAATATTATATATTAATTTTATAGTTCATGTCAAGTTCATGCTTAACACACACAAAAAAAATATTTAAATGTAATATTCATAAATATTAAATTATAAATATTCACAATATTTATAAATATATATAAAATTTAAAAATAGAAGATTTTCTATGTGAAGATGCAGTTTCACATGTGTCTCTGTGTGACTAAGCTGAAGATGTATGAAGATTTGTTGTCACATATGAACATATGAATGAGTGTTAAATACATACAATCTGTTTCTCGTTGAGGTTTCCGCTGCTGTAGGTGGTGGCGAGGGTTGAGGAACAGGCCTCGCTGTACCATGGCACATTGCCGTACTGCGTGGTGCTGCTGATGGATAGCGTGTAGATACTGTTGGTGTATCCATCACAGTTGCAGCTGTCCCGCTCTCGCCCTCCATTACCTGATGCCCACACGAAGATGGAGCCCAGCCCACCTCGACCCTAAAAAAGATGCACACAACCTCGTCATTCACTCTTTTCAACGTACAGTTTACTACTATTCACAAGTTTGCCTTTTTTTTTTCAAAAGAAGTCTATTATCCTTAGTAATGCATTACAATGTTGTGTTACTCCCTAAAAAAAGTAACTAATTGTGTTACTTAGTTACTTTTAATGAAAAGTAATGTTACATTTCTTTTGCATTACTTTTTCTCACCTGAGCCTGGCTTGCTTGTTTGTTTTTAATAACAGCAAAAAAGTTATGTTTTTGACAAATTTTAAGGCTCTTCCACACCAAAAGTGAAATGAATAAACCTTAGGATGAAGGAAATGCATATTTACGACTATAGTAGAGGGTGCAGCTCAAACAAACCTTTCAGCTGTGCTGCCATTTTGGATTAAAGGAGAATATTAATAAAATCCAATGGCTCAGTGAGGCCTCTTCTGCCAGCAAGATAATTAACACTTTCAGTAGCCAGAAAGGTACTAAAAACATATTCAAACAGTTCATGTGACTACAGTGGTTCAACTTTAATATTATAAAGTGATGAGAATATTTTTTGTGTGCCAAAAAAATAACTTTTCAACAATATCTAGTGATGGGCGATTTCAAAACACTGCTTCAAAGCTTTACGAATCTTTTGTTTCGAATCAGTGAAACATGGCTTCGTTACGTCATAAGTGTTTAGAAATTTCAATAGTTCACGTAACTTTGGCAGTTCAGCGATCTGAGTCACTGATTCGAAACAAAAGAATCGTAAAGTTTCAAAACAGTGTTTAGAAAATGGCCATCACTTTAAAAAAGTCATTATTTTGTTTTTGTTTGCCGCACAAAAAGTAAAGTATTCTCGTCACTTAATAATAATAAGGTTGAACCACTGTAGTCACATGAACTGTTTTAAATATGTCTTTAGTAGCTTTCTGGGCATTGAAAGTATTAATTGTCTTGCTGGCAATACAGGCCTCACTGAGCCATCGGATTTTATGAAAAATCTTAACTTGTGTTCTGAAGATAAACAAAGGTCTTACGGGTTTGGAACGAGTAATAAAGTAAATAAATTACTGAGTAATAAATTATAGAATTTTGATTTTTGGGTGAACTAACCCTTTAATAAAGCGAGATTAAATACATAAGGTGTATTTGTGTCATTTTACATATTTAAATTATTACAAGTTTGCATAAAATTCTGATTGCATTTCACAGTTTTTATTCATTTTGAGGAATACTGAATGTTTTCGTGCAAGTGAGATGAGTAAATGCATATTCTTATTTAGTCTAGAACTACAATACCCATCATATTCACACAGCGCACAACACCTCTGCACTTTATTTCTCTCAACATGAGGACATATAAAGACTGTCAGTCAATAAATGTGAAAACAAAGTAACTTGCATAACTTATTTGAAAAAGTAATTTAGGTATTTTTTGTAAACTGAGTTACTTTCCTAGTTATTTGAAAAAGTAACTCAGGTTACTTGTAATGTGCTTCCTCCAACACTGCTCACCAAGGCTACATTTATTCAACAGAAAATAAATAATTAAAGCTGCTGTCCGTGATTTTTGGCCCTCTAGCGGTTAATAAACAGAACTGCACGCATCTTGCGGAGGAACATTGTAGCTACTTTTCTCTGTGTTTGTCTATGGCGAGTCACGCAGTTACTGTGATACTCTGCGGTGAGTCCTACCAGTCTGGTCTGAAATAGTAAGAATATAAACACTTATTATAAGTGTACCATAATGATTCAGGTTAAGACAAAAACACGGTTTGGAAAATGGATTCATGTTGTATATTCTCATTATATCATTTTTGTAAATTTTTAACACAAAAAAAGTTGCGGACTGCAGCTTTAATAATGATTTTGTGAAATTACAATTTATGCAAATCTGGCAAAGCTGAATTTTCAGCATCATTACACCAGTCTTCAGTGTCACATGATCCTTCAGAAATCATTCTAATATGCTTATTTCTTATTATCAACGTTGAAAACAGTTGTGCTGCTTAATATTTTTGTGGAAACCATGATACTTTTTCAGGATTCTTTGAAGAACAAGTTATTTATTTGAAATAGAATGTTTTTTTATACAATTATGAATGTCTTTACTGTCACTTTTGAGAAATTTAATGTATCCATACTGAATAAAAGTACTAATTTCTTTAAAAAAATCTTTCTGACTCCACACAGTAGCATAAACAGAGACAGACACCTGCTGTCTAAATGTATTTCCAGTCTCATCCTACAGTCTGTTCACATAATTGGCACGCAGCAACTAAAAACTGCCAGTTCCAATCTGATTGGCTGGCCTTTTGAGACTTGATGCACAGGTTTTTACTGCCTGGAAACAAACTATAGTTTACAAGTTGCTGGGCTGATACAACCATCCTAAGGTAGAACTAACCACAGGATTTGCAATGTCTGTGGCATCAAATCTTAAAAAAAAACAATATAAATGGGCGATTCTTGGCTGGAATAAGCTGCTGATAGTCTTTATGCAAATTAAACGTCTGGCTATGTGAGACAAATGTATTTATGAATCAAACATCTGTGTAGTGTCCATTAATGTCTGTGCACACAGGCCACATCTCTATTACAATAGCCCACAAAAATCCAATTGAACGAGCCAATTATGGCTGTCATGATTAATTTAAAACCAATACTGTGACCTCTGAAATCTGCTGTATTTAATGCTTTAGTAATACTGGCTGGACAGCTGACAAAGCGCCACTTTTCCTTTCCCATATATTAGTCTCCTCTCTCGCTGCAGTCAAGCAAGACGGCTGAATTTGATTAAAGTTTCTATCTTCCGCAGTCCATATGGGTAATGTTCATAGCTGACTGACTAGGGATTATTGTGGCAATAAACGGTTTGTTTGTTTGTTTGCGTTGCTGCAATTTGGTTAAAAATATTCAGAGGCACAATTCTAGGAATGATAAAATTGGGGATAAAGAACTGAAGTGCAGAGAAACAAAAAGCGAGTCACACCACTGGGGCAGATGTTTATATGATGCGTAATTTGAGTAAATTGCTAGAGGGGGAAATCAGTTTTAAATCCCACCAAAATTAACAGCAGCCTAACTCATTCTGCACGGCTGTATCAAAGTGCCATTATTCTCACAGACGAGACAAAAGATTACATCTTTTTGCAGCGCTCTGACAAAAGCGTGTCTGAGATTACCAAGGACATGTTCGGGATGAAACAGAAGCGGCGCTCGCGGCGGGCAGCCGTCCTAAAAAGGTCAGATCCTTTGCCTGTCAAACACGACATGCTCTATTCTCACTGCGTCGAATCTCATAATTTCTGCAGAGTGAAGCAAAGGCAGGTGGTTCAGATTTAACTCCAATAAAGATATTTAACTAAATTACTTCGAAGTTAATGCAAGCTTTCTAAATGGCTGTCAGAATGTGTCACACTCATGGGGGTGAAGATGTGTAAATTTCATTGAATTTTCATTGATGCTGCTGTGAAATTCTGTCTAAAGAGAAGACAGATTCTGAGCATATGGTTTAAAAGACTTGATAGCACAAGGCTTATAAAAGGTAGTGGAATAAATAGAATATTGGAATGAACAAACAAAATCTAGATTTTTACACCTGGATCAATTTCCTCTTTCAATTGTTTTTTTTCCCCCACTTGTTTTATCATCCCTCGGGTAAAACTGCAAGTCTGATTGCTTAGAAAAGTAACAGTGCTCAGTAATAGCCTCTTCTCAATAAGCCGCACAGTTTGAGCTATCATTCCTGTTGGTAGCACAAATGGTTCGTGATGACTCAGCCGCTGAAATTTAGGGGTTTGTTTATTTTCATAACCGCACATTTACTACTGTACAAAAGTTTGGGGTCTGTAAGAGTTTTTAAAAAAATATATACACTACCGTTCAAAAGTTTGGGATCGGTACGATTTTTAATGTCTTTAAAAGAAGTTTCGTCTGCTCACCAAGGCTGCATTTATTTAATTAAAAATACAGTAAAATTAGTAATATTGTGAAATATTATTACAATTTAAAATAACTTTTCTATTTGAAAATTTAATTTATTCTTGTGTTGGCAAAGCTGAATTTTCAGCATCATTACTCCAGTCTTCAGTCACATGATCCTTCAGAAATCATTCTAATATGATGATTTGCTGCTCAAGAAACATTTAGTGTACAGACTAAAAACAGTTTTTTCGTTTTTTCAGGATTCTTTGATGAATAGAATGTTCAAAAGAACAGCTTTTATTTGAAATCTAATCTTTTGTTACATTGTAAATGTCTTTACTGTCACTTTTGATCGATTTAATGCATCCATGCTGAAAAAAAAAAAATCTTTATAAATTCTTCTAAATTAACGAGTTTGTTTGCCCATATAATCTTTAGGGTATTAGGTTAGCTAATTTGGCTTGCTGTCCACTGAGGAGGGGCTCGATGAAGCATCTTCAACTCGAGCTCTGATACACCCCCCAGTGAATAAATATAGGATGTGATTACATAGGGCAAGGTACCTGAAATGAAGGTGGAGTTTGGGGAGGTGGAGGGATGCTGAAACAGCTGAGACTGAAGAGAGGTAAGCAGCTGCTTACATACTCTGGCTGTTGATTGGAAGATTAGATGGGCTCGCTCCTCCCTAAATTACGTTTAGGAACTTCACAAAATAAAAATAAACATTCTTACTGACCTCAAACTTTTGAACGGTTTATAATGTTACAAAAGCTTTGCATTTCAGATAAATGCTGTTCTTTTTAACTTTCTATTCATCAAGGAATCCTGAAAAAAAAGTATACAACTGTTTTTAACATTGATAATAATAATGTTTCTTGAGGAACTAATCATCATATTAGAATGATTTCTGAAGGATCATGTGACACTGAAGACTGGAGTAATGATGCTGAAAATTCAGCTTTGATCACAGGAATAAATTACATTTTATATTATATTCCAAAAGAAAACAGTTATTTTAAATTGTAATAATATTTCACAATATTACTGTTTTTAATTAAATAAATGCAGCCTTAATGGTGAGCAGACAAAACGTCTTTTAAAAATATTAAAAATATTACCAATCCCAAACTTTTGAACAGTAGTGTACATATTAATACTTTTATTTAGCAAAGACACATTAAATTGATCAAAAGTGACAGTAAAGGCATTTCTAATGTTTCTATTTCAAATAAATGCTGTTCTTTTGAACTTTCTATTCATTAACCCTTTCGCACGTAAGTTTCAAATATTCTGTCTGACCCCCCAGCGTGAGTTTTTTAAGGCGACCGTTATTTAGAACGTATCACTTTATGGTTTCTTTGTTGACGCGTCATTGCTTGTTACATGACACAACGCAGCACTGTATGAATGATGATCTGCTTTCATTTAATTTTTCCTTTTTTATTCAAAATATTCACAAATTTGTTAACTATAGCATGAAATATCTAATATTCCGATTGCCAAATATGTGCAAGTGGATGTGTTTTGCTGTTTAAACACCTTTATAACGATCGCGTTAGTTGAGAGATGGGCGCCGCCATGTTAGTTTGCACCGTGCAGAGAATCGGATCTGTTGAATTTACAAGCCGTGAATTTATCCACTTCTCCCGAAATACATGAAAGTAAGTGTGCCTGTGAACTGGGGAAGAATAGAGTAAGCTTTTAAGTTACTTTCACAATGTATATCTGATATGAATTAAACGTGTTGTCAAGTTATAATGGGAAGGGTTGTTATTTCCGCTCCTATAGACATCATTGTGTATTTTACAAACTCTAAATATATTGTTTAGTTAGTACTTATGTGCATTTAAATGTCTGAAAATCTTGCCCCCTATTCAGTACCATTATAAAGCTTGGCAGAGCCAGGATTTTTTTTTTTTTTTTTTGGATCTCCAATTGTGTTTGTCTGAAATGAGATATTCATGTACATCTAGGATGGCTTGAGGGTGAGAAAATCATGGGATAATTTTCATTTTTTGGTGAACTATCCTTTAATGCACACTTTCAACATTGATAATAATGAGAAATGTTTCTTGAGCATTTTAGAAAGATTTCACAGGAATAAATTACATTCTACAATATAATAAAATAGAAAACAGTTTTTGAAATTGTAATAGTATTTCACAATCCTATTTTACTGTATTTCCGGGTATGTTGGTCACGCGCTGGTTGATGCAGGTATTTACGTAAGTGTTTCCTGTTTTTGAATGTAGGTGCGTAGAGAGAGGGTGGGTAGCTGGGAATGCTCACTTTCTGTTGACCGTTTTTAACCATTCTCAACCTGTCTACAGTTTCAAGTATTTCCTTTTCATGAACTATATTTCATCAAATCAACAATAAATATACTTGGTTTTAAACGCATGGATCAATGGAACGCGTCACACAGTTTTGTCCTGGTTGCTTAGCCTCTCAGCGGCTATAGGTTGCCGCTACAGTGAGCATAAGAGATTTCTTTCAAAAACATTTAAAAACATAAAAGGTCCACAAGCTGTAGTGTATCAGCAACACTAACAGTAATGTTTGCCTTATAAAACACTACAAAACAGTAGAAAAAGGGAAAAAGACTGTAAAAAGAATGGGTGAAAGGAAGAAGACAGCCTAATTTTCAAATAATGGATAAAAACAAACTGATTTTTATATTCACAGTGCAACGTTGTGTATGCTGAAACTCTATCAAGGTATAAACTCACAAGGGATACGGGTATGTGTGGCACTCAAGAAAGAATTAACATATCAAAAACGAAAACAGAAAACAAATGCTCATCTCCTGCCAAGATCACAGAATTCTCCTTAAATATAGTATTGTCTATAATCCTGTGTTTGTGCTTCTACAATCCTTCTCAAATCTTTTTCTGTAACGGGTTTAAACAGGCGATGACATCTTCTACAGCTCACCCCGTCCAGCCCAGTTCCTCTGCCGGAGGTGCTGATCGAAGCCGACGGCAGCTGTGACACATTTAGCTGATCTAAAATCTGCTCTGCTGACCTGACGTGAGCGTTCATGCTGACACTGACTTGAGGCGACACTGTGACTGGAAGACATTCATTTTCAATAAAATCTGGCGATTTCTAGTGACACGACTAATTTGTAGGTGTGTCTAGTGACTCGACAAAGTTGAGAAAAGTTTTAATTTATGCAAATGAGCATCAATGTGTTTCCTGTGAGATAGTGGAGAGGACTTGTTTCTGCCTACATGCACAGATATAAAAAAATAGATGCATGTCAGAAATTGCCAGCATTTATAATGTATTCTGCATTTGATATACAAATGCTTTTTTAGCAGGAAGGGAAGAATTTATCATAAAAATAAAATGAAATCTTACTGTTATTGGCAATACATCTCATTTGTAATCAGATTTCAAAAGCTATGGCCAGTTATGCAATCAACTAACACTGATATGGCTTCCAGCAGCAGAAACGCCAACTATCAACCAACAGTGCTATGACCTGGTGACCTCCAGTGGTAAAATTTCTTCCAGTCTATACTGACCTCGGTCACCCCCTGCAAGAAAGCTTCTTTGGCCAGTTTAGCAGGGCCATCCACCGTCTTCCCATCATCCTCTGGGCCCCAGCTGGCACTGTAAATGTGTATGTGCTGGGAGTTCAAGCTCAGAGACTGAGCCTCCACAACATCTGTTACCTCTCCGTCCAACATCCGCACACCTGCATGCAGAACAGTGACGGAAAGAAAGAGTGTTAATGTAGAAACCAGAGAGACAGGAAAAATGGGTTTTGTAAACATGATGGATATTCAGAAAAGAAAATGAAAAGTTGCACAAGTTTCCAGTATAAATTTTTCTATTGGCACTGAAAGTGAACATGATGTATGAAGACAAAACCACAGCCGAACAGAACATATTTGATGTTAAAAATTGTATTATATGGAGAAGAATTTGGACTTGACTGAGGTTTTTAAACTTAATTTTTTTTTTTTTTTATGCATTTTCCTTAATATATTTCTGTCCAAATACCACTTCTATCACAAAGCAGACACCAAATATGAAAGCTTGAGATTAAGACCTTTCCAACGATGGGCCCTATTTTACTGATCTAAGTGCACGGTCTAAAGTGCACGGCGCAAGTGCACTTAGGGCATGTCCGAATCCACTTTTGCTAGTTTAAGGATGGGAAAAATGGTCAGCGCGGCCAGCGCATGGTCTAAAAGGGTTGTCTGTATTCTCTTAATGAGTCATGGGTGTGTTTTGGGCATAACGTGCAATAAACCAATCAGAGTCTCATTTCCCACTCCCTTTAAAAGCCAGTTGTGCTCGCGCCATGCTGGATTCGCCATTTAGATGGCGGAATTTGCAAGTGGAAAAGCTGGATTTCACCAAAGCATTTTTGTCTTAATGCACAAAATAATAATTGTTTACATGGTAATCCTTTTATTTTTAATATTTGGCATGTTTGTGTGCTGCTGCGCGTCCCTGTGTGTGTAATAAGCAGAGAGTATGTGTGTTATGCACCTGCATATAGGCATATATTACTAATGCGCTCTTAAATAACAAAACAAATATAATATACTTCTTTTTTTCCCCCTCAATTGCAGAAACACCAAATGCCAGGTATGTGATGTTCACATAAATCTTTGAACAGGATTTATTTCCAGGTATAAGTTTGGGTTCCTTGCCGCTGTCGCCTTTGGCTTGCTTAGTTGGGGACACTTGACATTTGATATTCAATAGTATTCTTGACGTTTATTCAACAGTGCTTCTGATCTGCCTGCATTGACACTATTATTTAAGAGCTGCTGTGCAGCCAAATTATGTACCAGTTATCAATGTAAAGCTGCTTTGACACAATCTGCATTGTAAAAAGCGCTATATAAATAAAGGTGACTTGACTATAACTATGTAGTCAAAAATGTGTTTTTGACTCTCATTTATATAGTTAACTATAATTTAAATAAACTTCAATCAAAAATGATATATGTCTTTTGTCATTGCATGCATTCTTTCGCATTACTGACTGAATGGCTCATTATGCGGCTCATTAAGGGCAGGGTCTTAATATCCTCAGGTGTGAATCACAGCATTATTCATGAAGATTCACACCTCTCTGCATACGGGCTCCCTAAACAAAAAGGTGTCTTAGAAATTTAAAATCTATACACTGTTTTTTTTGTGTCTAATTCTAGACTAAAATATACAATTCCCAAAAGTCTTGTGGAAAAACATTTAGTATGCATTTTGAGGCCTTATTTCAGTGACTTTAAAAAACAAAAAACAAAAAAAAAAACCAGGCATATATACGTAATTAGTTTTTATATAATCAATATAACTGCAAAATGTTAAATATCAAAGCTGAACATTTTTTTTTTTTTTGGTCACGAAAAACTATGCAAATGTTATTTTCTAAAGTCTGGCTTTTTTAGTCCAAGATTAATTTCTTGTTGCAGTACTGTGTCCAGCTAGAACATAATGTAAGATGGGAGAGAGCGTCTAATTAATAAGAATGATTCTGTGGCCATTTATTTGATTAATAATAATCCTAGCAACAGGATTTAGACACTTGACGCACCCCCCCACACACACGACCCAGCGGCCAATTAGAGATCAGCAACATCTGCTCTCTTTATACACACAAACGCACACACACACACAGGCAGAATTATCCTCTTATTACACAGGTACAAACACAAAAACACAGCAATTACATGCAGGCTCGGGCAATTCCCTCTGTCATAATCACCCTCATCTGGAAGGAAAAATATTTTCCTACAAAGACTATTAAAATAAGAGAATTTGTGTGTGCCTGCAGCGATGTCTGACCCTGAATGCGCTCAATGTGACCAGAATAGCCACGATATTTCTGAGATATTCACCTTAATAGATGTGTTTTATAATTGAAAGATAGAGCGTTTTAGATTAGTCCGGAGAAGCATGACGACAGATGCACAAAGGGCAGGAAATGAGAGAGTGCTTGGATAGTTTTAACGCACAACCTCTTTAATTGATCCTATTACCATATGCAAATGTATAACCGCCAATCATTCGGATTCTTCGCTCACCTCCAATTTTGGCATTGTACGCCACACCCACTCCACAGACACCATTGTTTGCTGCAGCCGCCACCTCCCCGGCACAACGTGTCCCGTGTCTAGAGAGACAAAGAGAGAGTTTGCACTAGTGAACAGTGTGGCATTGGCAGGTCTCACATCCAGTTCACATTCAGTTCAACTCAATTCAAATTCAGTCCACGTTTGTACAGACAAATTCTTGGGGCGCTGTTATCGCAACAGAAAGGCAGCTCTCGGTGCACCCAAATACAGATGCATTATCTTTATCCTTTAATTAAAATCTAATTATGTCCTTGCAGGCAACAACAATAAATAAATAAATGGCTGATTATAGTTGTCACTTGTGTGTCTGATCATTCCTACAGTACTGCAGAGAAATTTCAGCGGCTCTGTGTTATGGTGGGGATGAACTTGACTGTCTAAAGAAATAGCAGCTGGCTTTAGGTTTTGTATGTGCACTGCAAAAGCTTTTCTCTCCATTCATCTGCGTCCTATTGGAGCTCATTGTTTCCCTGAGACAAAGCGGAGAAGAGGAGGATAGGGACCCCAGAGTTGGACTGGAAAGCCCATGAGACTGCAGATGTTGTTAAAATGGTGGCCTCGGTTTACCAGAGCCTTCATTACATCTGCCATTTTACACAAAAACAGAGACAAAAAGATTATTAGGCGCACAAGAACACAACATACAACACAACAGAAAAACGACACAAAAGAATACGCTTCATACTCTTGGCTTTTAAGCTCAAACAACCCAAACTGAGAATAGCACAATGTGAAAAAATGATAATAGCTAATCCACTCCCTGCAGAATTGCAACTATTATTTTGTAGTTGTAGTTGTAAGTCAGCCATGATGCTTTGGCCTCTGTAGGCAAACGAGAAGTATTTAAGCAGTATAAACAAGTATTATTTTAAAGATTACATTATTATTATTATCATCATCTTTATTTTTTGTTTCTTTTATTTTTATTTTATTATCATTTTTGTTGTTGTTTTTTCTTATTTAATAATATTTTTTTTGTGTGTGTGTGTGTGCATTGGAAGTTACTACTTGTTTTGTGTAGGAGTTGGCTGGTTATAGCCACTCTCACTCACAGCTGTTTTGATGATCCACTGATTGCTAATAACTTGGGCTACGTTTATTTACCTACAGGTAAATGTGGCCCAAATCTAATTTTTTTTGCCCACATGTGACTCATTTCTGTTTTCCCCATGACATGAGTAAACAGTACAAACCACATGGAATCTGATCTTTTCAGTTACAATTTGTGCCACTTTCATATGTGATACTAAATCCGATGCAGGTCAGGGGCCGTATTCACAAAACATCTTAAGGCTAAAAGTAGCTCCTAACTTGCCGATTTAGGAGAAACTCTTAAAAATAATGGGCGTGTCAGTCCTAATTTTAGGACTCCTAAATTTTTGCTAAATTTTTGAGTATTTCACAAAGCATTTTAGCGCTAAAAGTAGCTCCTTAATCTGTGAAACGTTAGGAGTAGTCAAGAGGACTCCTAAGTCACTGAGAGCAAATCACAAACAGTCCTAATCCACCCAAAGACACTGTACACCATAAGGCAATAGCGATAGAGCCTTGGGTGCTCAACTTTTTATTCATAAATGCAATACATTTTTATTTATAGATTTGAATCTATGATGAGACGCAAAAAAAAAAAAAAAAAAACTTTAACAAATAAAAAAATATTGTCTGATTACCTGTGGCAATGGTTTTCATGAGTTCACACTTACAAATGACTGAATAGAGTAAAAAAAAAAATATATATATATATATAAGCATATTTGGTGTGCTGTCCAAGGGGATCGGGAGCTCCGAGCTTGGAATTTAGCCCAAACCCAAAGTTATCGCCGTATCCCCAGCCGAGAGTGAAGAGTGGGGAGGTGGAGGGATGCAGAAAACTGTCGAAGTAACTAGGCGAATCAGCTTTCGTCTGTTTTCGAGCTGATTAGAAAAACTGTTCGAATGTGTTTCTCCCAAAATTTGTTTATAAAAATTAATTTGTCGCTTGAATTCTGCAATCTCTCGAGATGCAGAGGTGGACAATTAACTGTATATACTAGTTTAATTAGTGACACTTAGCCTATTTTAAAACCTTTATGGCAACATTTTATTTTGACTATGGCAACATTTTTATTAAAAAAATATTTATCTGAACTGGGCAACCTTTGTATTTTAAAACCTTTATTTTAATGTGGAAACATGACACCTCATTCTACAATATTTCTATGATTAAATCGCTGACTCCTCCCCCATCAGCCAATCACTGTGTGTTTACTCCATAGCAACGAGGTCAACCCCGCCCTTACTCTTAGCTTAAGACATTGAACCATTAAGTCAAATCAAAGGTTTGCATTAAAATACAATCTGTCTCTTTGTACTCATTACAAGTCATGACACAAGGAGCAGGTGCAAAAAATGGGTTATTTCTTTCAATGTATAAAGCTCAGTTGGGCAACAATAGCTTCTAATTAAGGCTCTGGACGTATTGTCTTTGATCAAATCAATAATGACTGAGGAGGGAGGTGTACATGGGTGGGGAAAACAGAGGCTCTTGACAGGCCATTATGCAGGTCGTTAAGATCCGATTCTGATTACAGAGCAAGTACACAACGTGAAAACACTCAATCCTCCACAAAACCTGCTGTGTACATGTAATTCAAAACTGAATTTATTCTCCAGGGCATGTGGAATTACAGTATATACCTTCAGGGTGAAGTCCTTTATCATATAGAGGAGAAAACGTGTATCATTCGGATACATCCATCAGGATCTATCTCTCTCAAACTGTAAATAACTGCTAACAAGCTTATTAGTTAGCTAACCTGCCTAGCAGACAGTTCACTTTTTTCCTCTTTCCACACAATTAATTACGTCCAGACACATTTGTGCATGCTTATATGAAGGGCAATGACACTGAGGTTGTAAAGCCTTCGATTGAAATAAAACATCATTTTCCACCTTTTGTCTTACGCAAGGTGACAGTTATTGTGATGAATCGTTGATAGCAGGGAACACCTTATGAATAAACAATACAGTTTTTATATCAGCTCGTTTTGGAGGTTGTTTGCAGCTATAATGTATTGCATAAGGGAACTGCCTATAGTAAAAAGAGATTTTATGCACATCTTTTATATGAAGATGTTGGCTCAGGATGGCCAACTAGTCAGGTAGAAGCAAGGTAAACTGGAGAGTTCAGTACCTTCTATGCTAACTTTAACTGTTAAGGTGCGCTTACTTTAGTGTAATTCTGACAATATTTCATGAGCAAAAATGTACATTGCCTATTGTTAACAATGCAGCAATGTATGAAACACAGTTCACACAGAAGTCACTTTCAAACCAAGCAACTTTCAACGTGATGAATTCACATGACCAACTGAACCAAATGAAAATATGCATTGGAAAATCATTGGTTACACTTCATTTTATAGTCCACTTTAGACATTTTATAACCTGTAAGTAACCCTCATTAATTTGCAAATAAATGTCAAATAACTCAGAGTATTAGTAGACTGTTAGGTTAGGGTTACAGTTAGTAAAATAAATTGACATGTACTTGCAAAGTTACTTGTAGTTAGCACTGAATGGTCTGTTGGGGGACTATAAAAATAAAGTGTTAGCAGATATTAAGAAGAAAGTCTGCTAATACTCTAATGACTGGTAGTTGATATGTAGCTGCAAAGTTACTTGTAGTTAGTATTGAATGGTCTGTTGGGGGACCTTCAGAATAAAGTGCTAGCAGATATTAAGCAGACATGTAGTTGCAAAGTTTCTATAGTTAGTAGAATGACTAAAGTTGACAAGTGAAATTAAGTGTTACCAAATCTTTTGCCCTCACACAAAATTCAATTTTGTATGAATTTGTATTGTACAGTGACCATCAAGGGACATTGAGATGGAAAAATATGTGATGGTAGAAAATTTGATATATCAATGCTTTTAATTTCTTTCACAAATGTTTTACATTCCTCTAAGAAACTTGGTGTTTGCTCACAAAAGTTTTGCGAGGAAAAGCAAAGTTTCTAAGAGGAATGTAAAACATCTACCATCACATATTTTTTCATCACCATGTCCTTTTAGTACTATTGAAAATTATTTGCTGAACAATGTTAAATGTGACTGCAGCTCTAGACTGCAGGCTAAACTCAACATCTATAAAGCATTGCTCGTTAAACATTTCATTCAAATTGCACAGGACTTCCTTGAGATTGACTGGAAGTGATTCAAAGTGAGTGGCCTTATAAAATTATGTGTAATGTTAAAACTGTTCCTTTAAATGCTCCTTGTAAGAGGTCCGATACTGTGATACCACTTGAATTTGCATATTCCCATCCACAACTTTCAAAGACACCCACATGCAGTCAAAAAGACAGATCAGTGGCTGTGTCCTGAACTCAAGGGCTTAATGGGCATCATTATGAAGTCGTGGCACAACCAAGGATAAGGGCAGTTCTTCTACACAGTGAAGTTATAGGACCATAACACAATCTTTCAAATCCAAACACAAACAGTCCTTCCTGACAAAAAAGGAAAAAGGCTTTGTAACAAGGTTAGTAGATGTGGGAAGAAGGAGGCGGGAACCGGCGAACATTCAACAAAACTTTAATATAAAATAAACAAACAAAACGAAAGTAATGCCGGCAGACCCTCGCTGACGTCTGCCGGCCACACAAACATAATAAAACATAAAATAAAGTCCAGGCCTGGTCCTCTCTCGTCCTTCACTGATGTCGCTCCTCCTTTTATGCCTCCGGAGCTCCTCCGTGAGAGACTGGAGGCCGGCACGCCTCGCAGGTGACGCTCATTATCACTCGCGTCACCGGCCTCGCGCCGTTCCCTCACGGCTCTCGCCCGCCCTGCTCGTCACATACCCCCAACGCCCCTCGCAGGCCGGGGGGTACCTCAGAGACTGCGCTTTACTCCCCCCCGGGGCCTGTCTCGGCGGCCGCAGCACCTGGGGGTAAGGACAGACGAGACGAGAGAAAGGAGACGGAAGCAAGGGGAGCGACAGGACGAGAGAGGGGAGAGAGGAAAAAGAAAGAAAAAAAAAAATGCTGGGTCCGGCTCCCAGACACACTGCCGCTCGGTCCTCAGCCTGCCAAGAGGCTCTTCTTCGCGGTGCCATGCGGTGGCACTGGACGCTCGGTGGACGGCCCGATCCTCGACCACCTCCTGGCGGCCGGCGATGGCTCCTCCGACTGAGGGCAGCCGGCAGCGAGTCCCCCGTCCCCTGCTCCTCCCCTTCATGGCGGACGGCAGCAGGCTCCGGCCCACGGCAGACGGCGGCGACTCCTCCGCTCCCTCTTGGACGGCAGCCACCCCACCTCGTCCCAGGGGCACGGCCTCGAGCTCTCCGTCCCACCTTTCACTAGGCTCCAGTACCACCGCCTCGGGCAGCCTCTCGCGGTCTTCACTTCCGCGCTGCCCGAACTCCGCAGCACCGCGATCCCCCTCAGCAGCGAGGGCTCTTTGACAGCATGTCCCTCCTTCCTCCCGGGTTTCGGCACCAATGTAACAAGGTTAGTAGATGTGGGAAGAAGGAGGCGGGAACCGGCGAACATTCAACAAAACTTTAATATAAAATAAACAAACAAAACGAAAGTAATGCCGGCAGACCCTCGCTGACGTCTGCCGGCCACACAAACATAATAAAACATAAAATAAAATCCAGGCCTGGTCCTCTCTCGTCCTTCACTGATGTCGCTCCTCCTTTTATGCCTCCGGAGCTCCTCCGTGAGAGACTGGAGGCCGGCACGCCTCGCAGGTGACGCTCATTATCACTCGCGTCACCGGCCTCGCGCCGTTCCCTCACGGCTCTCGCCCGCCCTGCTCGTCACAGTCTTTCCTTCTAAATCCAGGAAACACATCAAGGTCATTTCGCTGGCAGCCATTCAGGCATAAAAGCAATCAAACTATCATTTACTCCTGAACGTGGACAGCACAGCCAGAGCCTGTCAATTCATAAAAAGTTAGTGTTCGTTCTTTAAAAGAATGCATGGAATGTAAACTTGGGGCACCAGCATTCATTTATTCTCAACAATAATGGAAAGTGACTCAGTCCTGGGCATAGCCGAGTCCACGTAATGTTACACAATCAGATTTTATTCGCACCTCGTGACCAGATCAAATCTACGGCTTTATAAATCCGAAACCTCATTCCGGATGATTAGAGCTCACTACCACAGAGAAAGCTTTTTCCACAGAGATGCTGTTCAGCTAATTTACCTTTCACAGCTCAGTGAGGTGCAAAACCACTGATTCAGATAACTGTGGTCTCAGTATTTTTAAAGTGCCATGAGTCACAATAAAGCTGATGAGCTCAAAACAACTAAAAATGATGTGTAGTTGGGGAAAAGAACACTAACATGTGATTGATGCAATAACAAGTATCCTCATCTCCCTATTCATAAATGAGGGTTCAACTATAAACTTATAAAAATACAGAGGTGACAAATCGGCTACACATCAACGTCAAAGTGTCTCCATGACAGGCCTATATTCATTAAGACCTCAAGTATGCAAAACATGCACATAGTGCATTTATAATAAATGTTGTTTATAATGAATTTCACTATAATTTATATACGGTTTATATAATGTGTGTTTTATACTTTATTTTTCATTCCTGTTCTATTCCAAATATATTGGATTTAAAGGATTTGCAGTGGAGTGACTTTCTTTCTTTTGAAAAACACCTCAGTGTTTTTTGTTTAGTCCATACATTGAGAGTCAATGGGGTTCAGTGAAACATTTTTCAAAATTTCTTCTTTTGTGTACTGCAGAAAAAGTCTTACAAGTTTGGAATGATATGAAGGTTGAATAAATGATGTCATAATTTTCTTTTCTGGGTGAACCATCCCTTTAAAAAGGCAAAAAGTAATGTGGATACAACTGCTTACCTCTAAGAAGAAAAAACAACATGGTCGACTGGATCACTTTCTTTTCTACTCCCCTTCCTGTCCCAGCTCTATTTAGGTGCAAAATTACCAACAATCTTTCTCAAACTTCCCTGCGGAGACTGCAACGATCTGTCTAAGGCCCACCAGGGAGAGGCAGAGAAGAGAGTGAAAATGAACTTGAATGGAAGATGAGTTTTTTTTTCTTTCCCTGCCACCAGCAATCCCACCACACTGAAACCAAGACCGGAGACATGCTCTAATTCTTTCTGTCTCTTGTTTTTTAGCTCTCTATCAGCTTGTTTTATGTTCCTTTCAATTTCCTGATTCATGCATTTACAATTCCCCTGCTCAGAGGCATAGGGTGCCCTTGAAAACTTGTGATGATTCTGTGTACAGTTTGCTGTTTGGTAGACTGATGGAATCCATCCATGTGTCGTAGAGTAGAGCATCTCTATTCCTCTCTTCAATAGGCCTGGATTAGGAAGCACTCTAAAAAGGATTAGTGCATTTTCCAGCCAGCTAAACTCAGCCCTCGGGCAGGGTTTCGGAAACCCACATGTCCTGAATGAGAAAGGAATATGCAGAAAGAGGAGGAGGTAGAGAGTCAGCAAGTAATAGAGAGACGGAATCTCAGTTAATGGCATGAGAAATGAGAGGGTGACGGAAGTGGCGGCGAAACCTTCACCAAGTCTTTGACTCGACAACAGAAGCACATTCCAGAACTCAGAAGCACCGTCTCTAGCCTGAAGTCCCTGTCATGGTTAGTCTCTAGCTTCAATTGCCTGGCTGGCGCAGAGCAGCGGATGCTAGGGCAGATTTCCAGCATCTCTGATGAGATTCCAGAGGCCCAACAGCGCTGGAAAGGCAGGCTGACAGGTCTGGGTCACGTGAGGCAAAGGGTTGAGTGGAGAGGCAGAGGATTCGTGCCTAACAGTGTTATTTAGACCTCTGGCTTACAGCCACCTCACACAATCCATCACTCACAGGCGTTATTAGAATTAAAGAAATAGAAAGGAAGGACTTTTAAGGTCTTGCTTATTGATTAAATAAAGCCAACAAAACCTGGATATTGATGTACAAAAAACAAAGAGTCTCCAAGTTGATTTGCGTCCAATTGCAAAAGATCAGTAACTTAAACACCAAAATGGATAAGTTCACTTCAGAAATAAAATTTACTGATAATTTACTCACCACAATGTCATCCAAGATGTTCATGTCTTTCTTTCAAAAGTCTTTCTTTAGTCAAAAAGAAATTAAGGTTTTTAAGGAAAACATTCTCCATATAGCGGACTTCAGTGGGGTACAACAGTCCAAATTGCAGTTTCAGTGCAGCTTCAAATGCAGCTACATGATCCCAGCCGAGGAATAAGGGTCTTGTCTAGCGAAACAACCATTTTCTAAAAAAAAAAAATATATATATATATATATATATACTTTTTAATCACAAATGCTCATCTTGCACTGCTCTGCGATGCTGCAAAATCGTTGTTCTACCTTTTTTTGGTAAAGGCCATTTGGCTTAGTCTTTGTTCATTTTGTAGACACTGGATCTGTACTTTCATCTACATCATGCATGAGCAGTGTAAGGCGAGCATTTGTGGTTAAAAAGTATATAAATTTGTATTTGTTTTAGAAAATGACAGATCGTTTTGCAAGATAAGACCTTTATTCCTTGTCTGGGATCGTGTAGAGCGCTTTGAAGCTGCACTGAAACTGGAATTTGGACCTTCAACCCATTGGTAGCTGTTGAAGTCCACTATATGAAGAAAAATCCTGGAATGTTTTCCTCAAAAACCTTAATTTCTTTTCGACTGAAGAAAGAAAGACACGAACATCTTGGATGACATGGGGGTGAGTAAACTGTCAAGAAACTTTAATTCAGAAGTGAACCTTTAAGAAAACAAATAAACAGTTAAGATATGCATATGCTCACCTGTGCAAAAGTTTGTGCCGCAATGCTAAGGTATTCTGGATTGTTGCTAAGGAATTACTATAAGGTTTCTACGGTGTTTTTCGCCAATTTTACATTTCTTCACTTTTTATATAAAAATAAATAAATAAATAAAATCCATTATTTTAAATGCTACAACTAAATCACAATATTATAAATGCACTCAAAAAAATATTTTTTGATGCTGTTCAGTTTATTTAAACAATTTATTTTGATTCAACACCATTGTATCAGGTTTCTGGTTTAAATGTGATTGATTCATGTTAAATTGACTTGAATGATTACTCTTTAACTTAACTTGATGTTTTCATATTGGGATAACATGTTTAAATCAAGTAAACCCAACCAAGACTCAATCAAACACGATTTTCACTTCCCATTATGCTTTGCAAAGGGGCTGAACTAGGAGTGTAAATGTTAAGTGTTATTTTAAGCAGTTTTTAGGAAGATGAGAAAATGGAAAGACTTTTTACATTTACATTTAGTCATTTAGCAGACACTTTTATCCAAAGCGACTTACAAATGAGAGTAGTAGAATCAATCAAATCAACATGAGAACAACAGTATGTAAGTGCTGAGTGAAGTCACAGTTATGTCAGTAAAGTGCTCATAGCAAATTTTTTATTTATTTTTTTAAATACACAGATAGGAGAAGAATATTAGTCAAGGTAAGTGCTACTACTACTTTTTAATGTTTACTGTTCTATTATGTTGGTATTTTTATGTTTGGTATTATTTAAAAGTATCTGTTGATTAATAGTTTTAGGGTTACCATTGTGGTGAATTGTTGCACTTGTGCTTGGGTTGAGGACCTGCTAACAAACTTTCAAATTACTTTAATAAGAAAATAATCACTGTGGTAGTGCTCTGGGTTGCATTTCCCAAAAGCATTGTAAGCCTATGTTGATTGTAAAACCATTGCCACCAATGGACTTTTGATCAATTTAGGCTTTTGTTTTTGGTAATTTAGGATGAATCCAGTATCACAACTAGATTTTTAACAGAACATCACAAAAGTTCTATAAATCACAAAATTAAACAAGAAGAATTAATTGTAAAAATCAATGTATATGAAAACAATTATTTATTTTTTTATTTTTTTTATTTATTTATTGCTTTTTATTTATTTTCCAAAACATTGCAAATTAGTTGGGCTGACACTATTAAATTAAGCTGTGCCCAACCATAGTAAATAAGTTGAATCAACCTTACAATCAAAATACATTAAGTTGACCCAACGTAAGTACATTAAATTGGAATAACAGAATTGCATAATGCTGAAATAAAGCAACCTAATTATTTATATATACCATGATTTTTTTATGTTCGTTCAAAGAGTTATTTTCTTGAGTGTATATAGTATGAACAAAGGATATTCACTTAGAGATTAAATTAGTGCCATTATTTTATTAAAAATTAAGGTTAAAGAAAGATCAAAAGAAAGGTATTCTTAAGATAAAAATCGGGGAAATGAGCATGCATAATTAAAATTCCAAAATGAAATGGGGAAAAAATCTTTTATTTTCAATAATTGGTTCAAGCAGTAAAAAAATGTTTTTATTTTCTTACTAACCTCACAACAGCAAGCATCTCACTTACTTATCAGAACTACAGCACAAAAAGAGAAACATTGGGAGAGACCATTAATGTCCTTCCAGCTCTCAATCTATGCCAAGCCATTTTTGCTACTTCTATTTGAATTTGAATAAGCACTTTACTGTCCAATCATCATTGTCAGAGAGTTCAATCCAAATGAACTAGACCCACTGAACATTAGAGTAAAAGCCTTACATCCTGTAAATGTGGAGTGCTGGTGAAAAGGGTTATGGGGGTCCTGATTAAAGCAGGTGTATACAATTGTAGCTACTAATACAAAGACGTACGCCATCCTCCTCCACCCTCTTTAGTAGCTGGATGATTATCTAACATTAGCATGATGCTGCTAAAAGAGTGCAGAGCGTTCAGCTCAGTTGCACTGCCTGTGTGGAGTTGGTTCCAAGAAATTTAAGCAGCATTTTGTGGATATCAGACATTTATACATAGGAACAAAGAGAATGTGAAAGACGCATAAAAGAAATGAAGTCAAAAAACATCTTAGGATGCCCTTCAATACAGGAAACCGTCTCCCTAAGTCTCTGTTTGCTTCCATATCTCTCTCTCAGTAGATACACATTCAAATAGTCTCTTGGTGCCACATTCTGAGAACGAATCACAGAACGGCAGCTGTCTCTGGATCAACGTATCATTTTGAGCACCTGGTGATTGATATCCCTTAGGAAAAAACAGTAGAGGTATTTAATATGAGATCTCAATTGTTTCTCCTAGATAGAAACTGAGAGCAGATGGAGACACATCTTCTGCTTTTTCAGATTTTTCTCTTGAGAAAAAGAGTCTAAAATGTGTCTCTGCTAAAGTTTCAGAATAAATCAGCAAAACATTGATGGTGAGCTGGTTAACAAAGCAAGGTTAAGTTAATTGGTTAAGACTTGTTGGGGACGCCAGCACCCCATGTTTGCAATCAGTATCTAAAATAAAACCTTTTAGTAGTTATTCAATCCACATATATTTTAAAGCTCTACATGTTCTATGTTTTGTTTTTTTATAATTTAATTATGGCTATCAAAGTAAGACTAATTAAATAATCTTAATCGACTGACAGCCATAATTCTTATTTATTTTGAGAAATTTTAGGACAGTCATCAAGGATGAACAAAATCATCATGAGAATCTTGAGCTATAAAGAGTCCAATTTTCATCCAAGTTTGATAAGGACAAAAAATGTGTTCAGTTCGTTTATAAAGTGAGACTGCAGAGAAAAATACAGTGGCAGACTGAAAGCATTTTTCTGAAATAAATAAATATATAAAACAAGCAGCCTAAAAGCTGTACTACCCCTCAATCTTCCTGACAAAACAATGAAAAGCCTCTGCTTCTAAAAGCACTGGTAGCCATCTGTGCATAAAAGCCATGAAGCCAACAATTACTCTTCAGTTTGGACACCGAAGCCTGTGTCAATACATAGGCTATATAGAAAAATGTTTTCAAAAGATGCATGAATGCTAACCTGGCAACATTGGCACCATCTCCAGTTTAATCACAGTGAAAACGCTTGACAACTCTACTGTACGCTTCGCTCAATAGCCGAGGCTCCAATTCAACTCAAGATCAGATTTTACAGGGGATTCAGAGAAAAAAAAACAAGTCGCCTTTCATAAGAGAAGCCTGTTTCTCAGTTGCTCTTTACAAAATATAAATTTTGATGAGAATCCATAATGTGCCTTTCATCTGTAAGGAATAAATGCCTCTGATGTAATCTGCCTTTTAAGAGGCCGCCTCAACGTTTCCAGCTATTGACACAGTCATGCATTTTGCTTCTCATTTCATGGACTCGAACAGATGCAGTTGAGGATAATGATCTTGACAGTCAAGGAGCTCGAGATGTGCTGCACTTCCTGTGCACCGGGTTGCCGAGGTGTGGGGATGGATTCCCCCATTTCTATCCACTGATTGATCATGAAATGTGTGTGCACCTGGACACCGAAAGGGTTATGAATGCTTGTTAAAACTCCACTGTTTCCACAGAGCGGCTGTCACACTTTAAATAGCATTCGAAGGTATTAGCAGGAGTGAAGACAGTAACTTCAGCGCGTTAGTAGCTGAGTGAGACGCCCCGACACAACTATGGCAGTGTTAACAGATTCGTTAAAGAAGATTTGCTTCTGCAACTTTGCAAGCTACACTGTTCTGAGAAGATACCAAATTTGGAGTCTTTCCTCTCCATCCTTCTGCAGCGAGAGTCTGAACAGAATAGGAAAAAAACAAGAGAAAGTAACAGGAAGAAGGAGCTCTGGCAGGAAGCCCAGAGTGCAAGAGATTTGAAGCAAATCCCCCTGACAGCAGAGTGATGGGCTGCTGGGAGATGGGCTTCAGGGTGGAGGGATGAAGAAACGGTGTGGGGGTTAAAGGGGCGGAATGGATCTTCCCTCCATTACGGCTGATCAAGTGACTCTTGAGTCTATCAGTAAGAAAGAATAAACATCCCGGCGTCTTCAGTGAGCTAAATTAAATCTTATGGAGCGAGAGGAAGACAAGATGGAACCAGATAGATTGTCGATTATGCATCTCTAAATAGTGCTCTTCAAACATAATGATGGAAAAAAATGGAAAGTGCCATGGAGAGTGAAAGACGTGCTCACTGGTTGGTTAATTTCAACGGTGCTGCATTAGGCCACTGATTGCCATTACATGATGGACAGAGGTGCAAAAAAAGAAAAACAGACAAAAAAGCACAAGTCTGAGGAAGTGCTCCCTATGGAGAAATGACGGCATATTGTGCAGTTATGAGATTTCCTCTATAATGCATTTTTCATGAGTATTTAACAGCCGTTGGTGCACGTCCAAACCACTTCATGTCCCTAACAAAACACTAAGTGCGGCGGTTACTAGTGGTACATCACAGCTTGAATCAGTGCACCAAAGAGAAGAGAAGCAGATGCAACACCTAGCGAGTAGATCAAACGCACCACCAATGCAATCTAGGTAGGTGGCTCGCTAGGTTTTCAAGCACAGTTAGCAGTATGCATGTTTACACAACAACAAATTCTGGCTCTCTTACCTGAAAGAACCTTTAAAACATTAACAACCTAAGAGCTTCTGCAATATGGCGTGTTCGTTGCAGCCCGACAGATCTGGCAACCTGTGGACGCACTGATTGGAACGGCAAAGAAAGAGACAGGGGAGAAAGAGCGAGATCCTTACCTGTTGTCATTCAGCTGTGTGTATCTGGGCTGAGGGTCTGGATCTCTGTCATTCACATCATAACTGGCGTCAGGATCCTTAAAATAAAACAGCATAAAGCGAAAGGATCAAATAGCAACACTCAACCTTCGGTTGTCACTGAGAATACATTGGATTTTTTCTTGCATTGCTGAGATGCACACCTACATAGACTGCATTTTTAGGCATTGTAGACATATTTGGATATTCACGCTAGGGATGTGCAGAACTACATATATTAATAATTAATTAGTTGGTATAATTAGGCTCATTTAGGGTCATGTCTCCCGCACCGATATGTTTCTCACGGAGCTAACTGCCTGCTCATTTGAATTCAACTAGTAGAGATGGCTAAGGTGAAATGGCGCAAACCCCTGAGACACCTGAGGCAAGAATTATATGAGCAGAGTATTATCGGACAGAATGTACAATAAGGCTGAACAGAAATATTCGGTAACATCTCCAAATACCTCATGAAGTCTAATTTCTATGCAAAACTAGGTATTACGCAAAGTTTTCATAATCCTGGGTTATTACTAAAACTTCATTTCTACTGTGCAAAGTACTTTAACAGGAAATTATGAGTTTCTGAATAAGAACATTAAGAATTTAGTGAACCAGAAATGTTCAAAATTACATATTATCAAAACCGACTAGTAAGTGGGCCATCTGAATGACTCATCAGTGTTAATATAGCCCTGTGTAATTAGGCTGATTTAGGGTCATGTCCACCACACACAGATCAGATGTGTTTCTTATGGGTCGCTCATATATGATGTTTGATTTAATTTATTATGAATTTACAGATGCAATTTCTCAGAGTTTACCACAAAAACATGTCAACAACATGCATATCAACATAAATATCTCCAAAAAGTTGAATCTCTTAATTCATCCCCTTTTACCGCACCACTTCTTAAAAAAAAAAAAAGATGACAAGATCATCAGTGCATGCTAGAGAAAATTAAATCTCTACAAATACTATTCATCTTAACCTTAGGCCTGATATATGAAATGAATGTTTTAAATAAGAAATAGAATTTTAAATGAATTTTAAACATTAGACTTTTATGATAATTGATTAATCACAACAAAAAATATATTTTTCCATTGCATTTACAATTACATTTTAATTCATTTTAGAGATCGACCGACATGGGTTTTTCTATAACCGATGCCAATGCCGATATTTAGAGGTCAGGGTCAGCCGATGGTGCTGCCGATTTTTAGGGCTGATATCTTGAAGTTTTCCCCTTCATTTGCATGCTAAAAAGTCACACTATAAGTGGATGCACAACATTTCTAAACTTAACATCATTTATTGAACACTGACTTGAACCATCTCTCGAATCTTAATTTTGTGCACTGAACTGGTTTTGAATAAAATATTTATCCAAAGTTAACAAACAAATCAATAAATAAATAGTATAAAAAAATCTGTCAATCATTTACATAAAAGTTTTAGAGCATTTATCAAGCAGAATTTTTCAAGTTTGTTGGAACATAAATGTAAACTTAAATATACATTTAAATAAAATAAATACAACTTTATAAATAAAAATTAATTAAAAACTTTGTCATGCCTTGTATTTATTTAAACAAAAATACAGTAAAAAACAGTAATATTGAAAAACAGTTTTCACTTGTATATCGATTGAAATATATGTTTGTGAAAAAAGATGGCTCACATAATTTCTCGCTAGATCAGGGTGATCTTTCTCAATGCCGTCATCTAGAATGGTCACGACCACTCCTCTTCCTGTGAAGCCCTGAGCCCAGGCCTCCTTAACATTCAGGTCTCCATGACTGGGATTGTACTGCAAGGAGAAATACTGTTAACCACTAGCAAGATTTGACATGCAAGCTCAGTGGAGGTGGGCAAAACAAGAAATTATTTCTCAGTTCTTTTATTTCCCCTCTGCAAAGGCAAATGTTGGACTTGGTAAAGCTCCTGTGTGCAGCACAGAGGAGCATGAGCCCTCCAAGCCATTCTGGGAGAAGTGAGAGTTAACTGAGTCTTACACAATTTGACCGAGACCTCCCAGTAGGGGAAAGCCCATCTGCAGGACTTTATGCACACAGGCTGATATTTTACCCTTGCCATTGAGAAAGGCCCAGCCGCAGGAGCTAATGTAAATGAAAGATGGCTGCTGACACAGTCAGACACTTTTCCCTCCCAGATGGCAGCCTGTCGGCAGGACAATCCCAACACAGTGCAGAAACTCATTCCTTTTAACCCGACAGCTTTTTCCCCAGTGAAGCTTTATGTTCAATGCCATCTGTTAAAACGCCACAGCTGAATATTTCCTTCAACGTGGAAGAACGAACATAAAACATAAATGTGGAAATTTGGTGCAGAAACACAATGAAGTACTTCAATTGGCACATCTTCAGATAAGTGCCCCCTTCGCAACCTTCTCTCCCCAGTAAAAAAAAAACAAAACACAAAAATAAACAGACAGAATAAAATTGCTCTTCATTCTGTGTTGCTTCTTCAGAGTAAACAACTTAAAAAGCATTCAATCCATTGTCAGCAACGATACAATCTCCATTTTAGAGTAAAAAAAGCACAAAGCGCTAGCTTTTCGGGTAATGTTTGACAGTAACACGTACAGATGTGGTTTAAAAGAGGTTGTGAAGGAGCTGAAACTTTAACAGATTAGTATGCTAATGGAGAACGGCAGCTCTCGCGTTTGTTTTGTCATCCATGGCCTAGGATGCTCTTTGGTCATTCGGTTCGCACATTAGTATGTTTTATACTACTCCTTGTGCTCTGAATACAGAACAGAGCTTTAAAAGCAGCTATGCAAACAAACATTTGAAGACATGCAGATGTGAGCGGGCATTCATACATACACCCACACAGAGTAATTATTTTGTGTAAGTTTTGTATATACTCAGTGAGTCAGACTCATTCGGAATCTGTCATCACTTAATGAAAAAGATTTAAAAGATTCTGCGAAGGTTAATATGATGTTGTCTCTTCTCTGTCAGTGAACATGACCATCAATACATTAGCTCACTTCCCTTTTGGTGGCTGCCTGTGTGTGTGTGTGTGTGTGTGTGTGTGTGTGTGTGTGTGTGTGTGTGTGTGTGTGTGTGTGTGTGTGTGTGCGGAGGTCAAAGGACTAACCTGAATAACAAATATTTATATATTCATGGCTTATTTATGCCACCATTCGATTTGACATGAAATTTGCAACTCATTTCACGTCTGATGTATTTTAGAGTCAAACAAAATATCCTGCAGGAAATATTGTAGGGCAGGACTTGTGTTATCCACTGTAATTCGACAGGACATAAAACATTACGCTTTAATACTACTGAATTTTATCCAATTAAAAAAATTTAGCTAATTACTATTAAAATAATATAGGGTTATTCTGAACTCCCTTAAAGGTCCCGTTCTTCGTGATCCCATGTTTCAAACTTTAGTTAGTGTGTAATGTTGTTGTTAGAGTAATACAATCTGTAAAATTTTAAAGCTCAAAATTCATTGCCAAGCGAGATATTTTATTTAACAGAAGTCGCCTACATCGAACGGCCAGTTTGGACTACATCCCTCTACTTCCTTCTTTAATGACGTCACTAAAACAGTTTTTTGACTAACCTCCGCCCACAGGACTACACAAAAAGGGGGCGTGGTCTTGTTGCTCCCACGGAGAAGAGCAAGAGTTTATAGAGTGTGTTTGTCGCCATGACGTCGAAACGGTGTTATTTTCATCCCGCAGTCCAATCACCATTGTTTGGCCTTCCCAGGGACGCTGTACTTAGAGATCAATGGTTACAATTTATGTTTAACTCGGTTCCCAAAAATTATAATTGTGGTATCCTTACTGCAATAGTTAATGTTGGACTGCAGTGCACATAATGGCCACAAGAGGGGACTATGTTTATGTATATGGCTGTTTTCCGTATGAGGTACTCTTCTGAGTGAGTGCTAACGTTGTACATTTTCTGTCGCTGCTTGTAGAGATTAAAGAGTTCAGTCTCTCGGGAATTATTGTCTTTTGTGTTCATTCGGCACAACACCACAATAATCCACATGTAAAACTATGTGCAGCACACGTTATGGTAAGAGGCGTGACCTTTCCGGGCAAGGAGCGCTAAGCTGCTGTCGAATCACAACACAGGAACCGCTGGCACAATCAGAACTCATTACGTATTTCTGAAGGAGGGACTTCATAGAACAAGGAAGTCATCAGCCCGTTTTTATGACAGTGGAAACAGCGGTATACAGATAAGTAAATTATGTGAAAAATACTGTGTTTTTTTACACGCGAAACATGAACACATGTTATATTGCACACTATAAACACAATCAAAGCTTCAAAAAAACACGAAAAACGGGACCTTTAAATAAAAAATTTAAATGTATGTTTATCTGACATTATTCTGTATATAATACTAGGGGCAGTGTTGGGGAAAGTTACTTTTAAAAGTAATGCATTACTATATTGCGTTACTCCATAAAAAAGTAACTAATTACATTACTTAGTTACTTTTTATGAAAAGTAATGTTTCACATTACTTTTGCATTACTTTTTCTCACCTGGGCTTGCTCATTTAATTTAATATATTTAATTATTACAGGTTTGCGTAAAATTCTGATATTTCACTGTTTTTATTCATTTTGAGGAATACTGAATGTTTTTGAATGTTTAAATCCATGTTCACGTTTAGTCTAGAACTACAATAACCATCATGTTCACACAGCGCACACAACACCTCTAGTCAATAAATTTTGTTGTAAATTGAAAAAGTAATGCGTTAATTTACAAGTTACTTGGAAAAAGTAATCTGATTACGTAACTCAAGTTACTTGTAATGTGGAAAGACGTCAATTGTAAACAATGTCACGTTGCTTTACATTTACCTAAGAAATGCCATTCAGTGTTAGTTCGCTGGAGAAATGAACTCTTTCGCTAAATATATGCACTATATAGCCTATATATTATCGAATATATACTGTACCGAACTGTCATTTTTGTGTAACGTTACACCCCTAATAAATAGCATTCACGAACGCAATGCCAGTTCCATTTTTTCCGTAAGTAGAATAGGGAAGTTGTAGGACATACAGCGTGAGCGTTTTGAAGAATATGAAAGTGCGGTTTTGGCAGAAAGCACTTGGAAGGCGATCATTTGTTTATATAAAGCATTTACATTTACATTTTTTTACGATCGTTTCGCTAGATAAGACCCTTATTCCTCGTCTGGTATCATTTAAAGCTCTTTGAAGCTGCACTGAAACTGTAATTTTGACCTTCAACCATTTGGAGGCCACTGAAGTCCACTATAAGGAGAATAATCCTGGAATGTTTTCATCAAAAACCTTAATTTCTTTTCGACTGAAGAAAGAAAGACATGAACATCTTGGATGACATGGGGGTGAGTAAATTATCAGGTAAATTTTATTTGAAAGTGAACTAATCCTTTAAGTGTTACCTGACATAATTAAGCTTAATTTTTTCTGACACAGTTTATAGTTTTTTTAAACTATAGTGAATAAATTGTATTAATGAATTAAATGTTCAAGGTGTCTAAATAAATGTTGGTTTGACTATTTTAAAAATATCACTTATTAAAATATTATTATTTTTTATTTGTGCTTTGCAAAGGAAAACAAAAATCATTCAGGTTTGAAGGACATGAGGGTGAGTAAATGATGACAAAATGTTCAGTTTTGTGTGAACTATCCACATAAATTTTCTCTGTTTTTTCATAAGGCATCTTCATATTCTCTGAATGTATTCTTTGTGTTCATCACACTTGCTTTATGTGGTTAGAAGACTGTTTTCAAATTTTTACTTAAATGCACAGTCATTCAATTCACTTCCATGTAGCTAGTGAGACTAAAAAACAGAGACAAGGCGAAAGGGTCCAATTTTCCAGTCCTCTTACGGCCTTGGTCAGGTCATAAAAGCTGTTCCAGAGGCTGAGAAGGTTCTTTTACATTGTGATGAAAAATTCTGAAAAAACATTTCTCTTCTGAGAATAACATGCATTGATGTTTCTTTTACAATAAGAACAGAGATATTTATTAACTAAGAAAAAAAAAGGTCTTGATGTTATGTCGTCCTGAGACTATAAGCACACAGAATGTTTATACATTTCAAAACAGACATGGGGGATTTAGAGTGGGAAAGAATCAGAGAGAATGTGAAAGCAAATCAAGGGCAGATGCCTTTCTACTGTAGAAGCACTTTAGACACAACTGCATTCAAAAGCTCAATGTACAACCACAAAATAAATATATACACTTTTCACATACCAGGTACCACTGCTGAGGGAATTTTGGATCTGTGGGTTCAATATGAATGTCTCTCTTGCATCTTCGCTTGGAAATCTGCTGCTCTACCCAAATCACCTGAAAATAACACACACACACACACACACACACATAGATTAGAGGCACTATTACAAGTATTAAACACCTATACATTCTTATCGCACTCTTCTCTATTTTCACCTATAACTAAGGATGTATATCTCTTCTGCACGGCTTGTCCTCACTCTAAAAATAACCACATTCCACCACATTCTCCCCTGCTGTTCTTTTCAATCTGCTGTATTTTATAGCATTTAATTTAGCTCTGTGTGCACATTTTTACATATTCTTTTATGTGGTTGTGTGTCCCCACCCAAATAACTAAATAAATAAGATCTTTTTGATTTATCGTTTCTATCTCCTAGCAATCTAGAGTTTAATCTGCAATTATGAAAATTATTTCTCAAAATTTTCTCCTAAAAACATATTTCTCTTCTAGTGTTTCATAAGATATCTCAACAACGCCTCACATTTTGCTCAGATTTGCAAAGATGCCAAATCTGCAATGAAAAGTGACCACGTAGTTATACTACTTACTATACTACTAACTATACTACTAACTTAAATATTTCTCATTCAGTTGTGATATGAGCAATACTATCCACTTTGTCCACTTACTGTATGTTGACGACTTACTCATTTGTTGCTCTAAGAGAATTTTAGTTGAAACATCTGAGACAAAAACTTACATGAAACATCACTTAGAATTGTATGAAGTCTACTGAGCTATAAAAGAACACCTCTGAGCAATAAAAAATGTCCTCTGAGCAGTTTTGGTAGAGGAGATGGACATGCCAGAGCGAACAGACATTAGCATTCGTACTAGCAGCGGAGTATGAAATCTAATCAGGGCCCAGAGACTTATGGACATATGAAGTGCACTCTCTGCAAAACAATGAGCAATGTTTTAAATGAGCTTAAAGGTTCACAGGCCCTCTTCCTCATATACAGGATTCATTTTTCTCTTTACAAGGGCACGACAAGAGAGCCCAAATATTAAATTGATTAACTCTTGCCGCTTTCTCATTCTTAAGTCTATTCTATCAACTTCTCAGAAGAAAATCCCCCAGATCAGTTAGAAGAAGCTTCCTTCGTGGAAACTACACCTGTGGCTTTTTACCACACAGCATTGTTTACATAATTACATGTGTTCTTAAAAGATGTAATTTACTGTCTTTTTTATTTCAGTGTCTAGGGGAAGAAAACAAACCATCTCTTGGTTAATGGATAGGTGGGTTGGCAGTGATATGAGGATATCTGAACAATGTCTTGAGGTGTGGTAACCATAGTATAAGCAGAATATCTGACTCCGGTCCATTTAGATTATATTTAGATTATTATATTAGGTTAGATTATTAGAAAATAATGCACACTTGAGGTGGTAATGTGGCCATCCAATGATGAACAGATTGAATTTAGGCTTTTATTCACATATAAACATTCATCAACGCACACATCAGTTGTGGTAAACGGAAGCTCAAGCATGTTTGCTTGACTGCAAGAACAATGATTTTGCTGAGTTAGATGCGTTCCTGGGTCAACATATTTTGTTGATCCTGGAACAACATTCCAGTCTGAAAATTTAGTCTTAACCCTATTCCTAGCCCTAAACCTAACCCTACCCATAAGTTATCCCAAAAATCAGAGGGAAATGATAGATGAATAACACTGATGTAGAAGCACCAATTCATGATTTTAAGCCTAAACTTGACTTAATCTGTAAACTTGACCCTCAAATCTGATTGGTTGATTTGAATGTTGTTCCAGGATCAACAAAAATGTTGACCCGGGAACATGTTGAACTCAGCAAAATCAGGCTATGCGTTATGCAGCACATTTGAGTTTCTGGAAGAGGTTTGTTCTCACGCGTGATGAGCTATGTTCATGTTCACTGATCAATGTTTATGTGAATAAAAGCCTAAATTAAATCTGATCTATTCTCGAATCTCTTCCGAAAATTTAGACTAAACCACTCGAATTCATATGGATTAGTTTTACGATCTCTTTATGAACTTTCTGAAGCTACAAAGTGGTAGTCGTGTAGCTGTCTATGGAGAGACAGAAAGCTCTCAGATTTAATAAAAAATATCTTAATTTCTGTTCTGAAGATGAAGGAAGGTCTCACAGGTTTGGAATGATATGAGGGTGAGTAATTAATGACTTGACGTGCTTCATACAAAACCAAAGGATCATCTTCTAAAAACTGCTGTGTATGTGTGCTTTAACCTGAGATTAAACCTTCCAGTCTAATAATACAAATAATTTTATTATTATATACTTTTGAGTAGCAAGCATTCACAGCTGTGTTCTGCTGAAAGACGAGGGAGATTCACACAATCCACACATACACACTCAAAATCCTTTGTCTGAGTCGTCCTTTACGCCCTTGTTTTGCAGTAATGCCAGCACTGGGCTAAATTTATCATGAAAACAGAAAATGTGGAGCAAGGCCAGGTCAGATTTGGAGGAAGAATGCATTTCCTGTTCCCTTCACGTCTTGCTGCCCTTCATTCAGCAGCTAACTTCTGAGAACTCCAATTTGACTTTTTGCAAGAGAATGAAATTCCGGTTAGGGAGGGAGTAGACGTTCACGTACCTGCATTCAATTTCGTATTAATTCCCATTGCTGGAGGGAATGTGCTTACAAGAGGCAGCCTTCAGAAATGTGCTTTATTAGCATAAAACCAGACTGACCTCAGAATGCAGAGCAGGCGATGCATGTGTTTGCGTTGTACATGTGAGGCTTGTGCCAAGATGAACCCTGGCAACAAGAACGCCTGACCCACCGCAACAGAAACGGGCCCAGAGCGGAACCCTGATGCTGTTAGCCTTGCATAAATAGAGGCTAGCACACAAGGGAGCAGTAATCCAGCTTGTATCTTCCCCTCTCTCGTTTTCTGCTGTCATGGATCAGTGTTAGGAGTCATCCGGTGTCTTTCGCTGGCATCTGGTGGGCAGGTGGGGTCTGGGAGGGCATCAGTATTAGCCATGTAGTTGGATCTCCGGAGTGTGCACAGAGTTTTAACTAGCAGCTGAAGCTTCAGAGAGTGAAGATAAGAGGCTGATCAGCAGGAGATCTATGGAAGCCTGCAGCCAGCGGCCCAAATATGCAGTCGCTTGGGACGCTTGTGCTGCTCTCAGATAACTTATCGGCACAGCCAGAGTCCTGCACTTCAGTACTACCACACACACACACACACACACACACACACACACACACACACACACACACACACACACACACACACACACACACACACACACACACACACACACACACACACACACACACACACACACACACACACACACACACACACACACACACACACCAATAATCACAGCCAGTCAATCATCTGAGACTCTGGCTCAACTGCTTTGTCATGGCATGCTAATGACTCCTCTCCTCTCCTCTCCTCTCCTCTCCTCTCCTCTCCTCTCCTCTCCTCTCCTCTCCTCTCCTCTCCTCTCCTCTCCTCTAATCTCCTATCCTCTCCTCTGCTCTCCACTCCTCTCCACTCCTCTCCTCTCCTCTCCTCTCCTCTCCTCTCCTCTCCTCCTCCCTTCTATCTCCTCTTTTCCTCCTCCTCTCCCCATCCTTTCAATATCTCCTCTCGTCTGGCCTCCTCTCCTCTCAGCTTCTCATTTTTTCTTCTTGTCTCCATCTCATTTCATCTTTTCCTGTTTTATCTGTTCCTCTCCTCTCTTGTCCCATTTCAGCATGTCTCCTCCCATCTTGTCTCCTACATTTTCATATCCTCCTTTCATCTCTTTTCCTCCACTTCTCTTCAAATCTCCTGTCATTTCATCTCCAACCTTCATGTCTTGCCTCATCTACTCCTCTCTCCTCTTCTCTAGTTTCCTTCCCCCCCCTCATCTCTTCTGGTCTCATTTTGTCTCTCCATTCATGTTGTCTGGTCTTGTCCTATCTCCTCCTCTTTCATCTCCTGTCTCATCTCCTTTCTTCTCTTTTTCTCATCTCCTCCCTCTTGTATTCTATCTTTTCATATCATCTCCATTTATCTCTTCTCTTTTCCTCCATCTCACTTCACATTTCTTCTCCAACCTACTTACCTTGTCTCAACTATTCCTCTGTACCCTTCTCTCATCTCTCAATGTCGTCTTTGTTTTTGTCTCCTCTTTTGTTTCTCTAGCCTTTTCCCATCCCCTTTTAACTTGTTTTTTTCTCTCCCTCTTCTCATCCTGTCTCATGTCCCCCTTCCTTCTCATTTTCTCTTTATGCGTCCATTTCTTTATCTCATTTCGTCTGCAGTCCCCCTCTCTCATCTTTTCTCCTCTTATTCCCTTTCATCACATCTCCTCCTGTCTTGTCTCCTAACTTTTCATATCTTTCTTTCATCTCTTCTCTTTTCCTCCAACTCCCTTCACATCTCCTCTTCTCTCATTTATTCTCCAACCCAGTGTTGGGCAAGCTACTTGGAAAATATAGCTAAGCTACCAGTTACTCTACAGTGAATGAAGCTTCACTACACTGAAGCTACCCTCCTGGGAAATGTAGCAAGCTAAGCTACATCAACAGTAGCTTGCTACATCTAAGCTACTTTTAAAATGTTCATTTTTATGTTGAACACGTTTTATTACAAGTCAATGCTATCTCAGTGCTCAATAAAACTGTCAGTCAAACAGATAAGCAGGTGTAACTGTTTAGTTCAATTGTTTATTGTGTTCCTTATCAATTTGGCACCAAAAACAAAAAATCAAAATACATGTAATCCACGTAATAATGTACGCACAAGTATGTTTACACACTTGTTTGCATGGGCATGCTTAATATAGGCCTTTGCAGAACAAAATGCAAGTTAATGTCAAACTCAACTCAGCTCAAACTACAGTAGCAAAACAATTAAGAGCTCCAAACAAACAAGTTTGGATGCAGTGGATGCAGTCCTTGAATGATGAAGTTAAGGATCAACTTGTCAAATCGCCCTTGGGTTACAGTGGGGTTACCTCCTCTGAAATACTTTGCTACATTGCCTTGTATGAGAGGAACATGTGTTCCTCCTCATTCCCTGGTGTGCTCCTCTTCTTGGTGTGCTCACGCATTTCTATTGAGGCCATTTTAGTTGGATGAACCCTCTAGGAAATGTTAAAAACATTTTAAATTAGGTTTTATATTATTTTATGATTGAATGCTAAAAATAGTTGAATTATGTTTGAGATGTAGTTGTACATCATGTTGCAATACTATGTGCATTTGCACATTTAACCCCTTTAATGCAGAAAAATAAAGTTTGCTTATAAAACTATTATTAGTTGCTATAATTAAACTATTTCAAAAGACAAACAAGTTAATGTCACAAATTTCAGCACAACCAGTCCCAGATTACAAAATTCACAATGTGAATGTCTTTGGAAACCCAGCTAAATTGATTTATTTTCTGATTTACTGTTTTCTACATTAAATCATCCTAAAGAACATTATGTGAATCTTGATTATATTTAAATTATAATTAAATAATATAATCATATCAATGACTAAAATCAAACTTTAATGGGGTTTTTAAATTCACAAATTCTTAATTTAGCACGAGGGCATGTGCTATTTTCCCCTTTGATTACAGTATATCTGAAAAGTGATTTTCTTTTTATTAACAAGGGAAAACACTTTTTTTCTACCAACAGATAGAAAAAAGATAGCTAGAAAGTGCTTGGTGTTTGAAGACTGAATTGCGATGGTTGTGTATTTGGGAATCACCTGAATATGTGTCCTCAAATTTGTGTTTGATGTCTTTGAAGTCGAAAGCAGGTTCAATCTGGGGTTGCACAATAAGCATCTGAAAACATCTTTTCTCTCTGTTATCTCGGTCAGTGTCATGTACTTGTCGAGGTATGGCCACAGCGACTTGCTCCTCTGGATCAACTGTTCCCTCTGCCATCATTTCATCAAGTAATTTTTTGCGTGACTGGCCAAAGACTGGTACCATCCGGAGCAGAAGGTGGCGGTAATGCATCATAAAGCTGGTTGGTTGCTATCCACCGTAAACACGAATAAAATGAAGTGGCGCATCACTTACTGATCCGGGATCAGTTGCCTTTACCAGTTGTATTTCCCAATTTGAGTTTGAGCTTCAGAAATGCTTGCGAAAATGTAGCTTGTGTGGAAGCTACCGCACTACTTGGTAAAAAAAAAAAGAGCTTCGCTATTGAAAAGCTATTTGATTCAGAAAGCAGCGAAGCTACAACCCCGCTACTGAGAAATGTAGTTAAACTAGTAGCTTCGCTACTTGTAGCAACGCTACTGCCCAACACTGCTCCAACCTCCCCTCTCATCTCCTCTGTTTTTTCTCTTCTTTTCTCTTATTTAATTTCTTCTCATTTCCTTTTGTTTTCTCATCTCCTCATTTCTTATCTTGTCCCCCTACCATCTTCTCCTTTTCCCTCCCCCTTTTCATTCCTTTTCCTCTCATCTCCAACCCCTTCGTCTCTTCTCGTCTCATCACCTCCCACCTTTTTACCTCCCACATATCTTCCCCTCTGATCTCCTCTTTGTGATCTTTAGAGTTGTGATTGTGTGTGACTTTGTGTGTGGCTAATTTTTACCTGCGGCTCGGCGTGCAGTCGGACATGAACCCCGCGATGGCCGGACAAAGATCTCCTCACCACACCCCTGTGCTGGAAATGATAATAGTCCCTAAAAACCTGCAGACACACACACACATGGAGGTGATATATTAGAGTGCTATTCCAAAGGAGTCATGTCTTACCCACCACACAAGGTCATATGGTCTTACACTCTAGAGGGGAACACACTCATTAACTCCAGCACCTGCTCACAGACCTGGCTATCTCTCTCTCCAACACACACACACACACACACACACATTCAGGGCAGAGCTGCAAAGGTTCAGCCGCACACATTTATTTCTCATTGTCCTACAAAGTGCAACAGATCCAAAAACACACACATACACACACCCCAAAAAGAGCTTCCCACTGAGAGACAAAATGATGAAAGGGGGCTTCAGGTACAGCAAAATACACACACACAGTTTGAAATGTGAAGCAAAGCAAAGGGAATGTATTAGTGAAAAGATCTAACTCTCTTTCATTAATCTGATACACAGAAGCTATAATTTTTTTGTGCTTCGGTAAAGCAGAAATTTCACTGTATCTGAACCGCCACACACTGATGTGTGGGATCTGGCACTCGGCTGGGCAGCTCATAACCCTGTGTACTTTGAGCTTGTGTGTGCGTACGTGAAAGAATCATGCCTCTATCATTACTCATCTTGTTCTGTTCCCAGTAGAGAGAGGAAAGCAACTTCTGGATGGCCGAATACCCACACACTTCTTTCACAAGTGACGTCAATGAATAGATTCTGCACTATATAGTCAAGTGTCTCCTTACTAAAATGACGTTCATTTATCAAAACGCTTCCCTGCTGGGCTTCTGTTCCCCTGATGCTTCATTGCAGACGGCCTCTCAGTTTCCTTTGCCGTCTCCGTCTCTCTCTCACACACTCTATGTCCTTGTGATCAATAACACGACCTCTGCTTCCATCATCTACTTGTCTCGCTGAAACTACAGAGGTGTCCCCTGGGATCATACAAGGACAGAAATGCTTTCAGAGACCAGCAGGACTCAGCGTGAGCTTCTGAAGTGGTAAATTGGGTAGAGTCTTGCCCGGTGTTGTGGAACCTCTCCGAAAAGAAAAATCGCTGATCTCATTAATATCTCAGTTGTTTCTCCTAGACAGCAGTGAGAACAAAGCAAATAGAGACTTTTGCTAAACTGTCTCCTTGAAAAAGATCTCAACGTCACAAACCGTGCCAGCTGTTGCCTGCAATCAAA
Organism: Chanodichthys erythropterus; assembly: GCF_024489055.1. Classification (NCBI taxonomy): domain Eukaryota; kingdom Metazoa; phylum Chordata; class Actinopteri; order Cypriniformes; family Xenocyprididae; genus Chanodichthys; species Chanodichthys erythropterus. The sequence goes on from NC_090244.1 coordinate 7,948,761, forward strand.
AGTCAGAGGTTTCAATATGAACTAGCCTAATTTCTTATTAAATTCAGCAGAAAATTAAATTATTTGAGCTTTGATATACATATTTATTTTATAGCTCTATACTCTAACTTTATGTCATCTAGTGTTTGCTGAGCTGCTGAATGCACAGCACCACAGGAAAACAAATTATATTTTATCTGAGTTATGAGTTTGCAGACTGACATGAATGTGATGAGATAAACAGAACGCATACCACGGAAATAATACAAAAACAACACATGCAATCTTCAGAATGCTAAAACAAATACACAGCATAGCCAATGTAGTCCAATTCAGGAACAAAAGACTCTAATAAACCAGTTCCTTCAATAATGCTCAAAAACATTCACAAAGTCCAAGTTTGGTTTGAATCTACTAGTGTTGTCAAAAATATTAATATTTCTATATGCAACGATGCTAAAATATTTTAAGTGGTTCCAATACTCCTTTTCAGCAGTATCATTACACCGATATCAGCTGCATGTTCTCACTCTTTCTTCTCTCCGACGGCGAATTGACACACACCTGCCTGCTCTCACTTGTCTCATTCACTCCAGTTGAATAGTGATTGTATTGCACATAATTTTAGTCATTCCCACAGGGTTCGCGCTCATGCCAAAAGTGCGTTCACCACTGATCTATATAAGTGGTGATCTCATAAAGCCACCTCTCAAGCAGCTCACGAGTACCAAATTGACTTTTTCATGGCTTTTTGCACTCAGTCAAATACATACAAAATAAAGTTAAAAGAAAAGCCATCTTGCTGCATATTCAGGTAAATACAGTCAGTTTTGGAACGTAAATAACGCATGTTGTGTAACAGTATATTAGATCCGTGCATAAGCTCTTAAAGTGACAGCAGACTAATAAACCTGCTGCAAAACACAAAGAGAAAATCACTTGCTTCTCTTGACTGAATAACTTTTGTTATCATTAATCTGTATTTAATTTTTACAATAAACTATTCAGAGTTATTTTACATTTGATTACTTTCATTTCTGTAGTATTTCTTACCTGAATATACTGTTATACCCACCTGAAAAACTTAAAGCCATGTTTATTTCATTTGTCTCTTTATTCCATTTTATTTATTTGTGCTATCGTTTGCAATTTTTTTATTTGTTCTTATTTTATTACTGACAGTTTACTTGTCTTTTTTATGTAAATGTAGTTCAATGATTCAAATTAAGCCTCCCTCTGCTGTGTAAACTATTACGACAAAATTAACCAAATGATCAAAAACAGGGCTCTACACTCATTACACACATTTGCGACTAAAAATAACTGTGCGACTGTGAAAAAATATTTAGGCAGAGAAAGTGCAAAAGACGTGCACGATGGACTACACTTCAAAGATTGTTTTAAAGGTGAAACAAGTGATGCGCAATTACCAGACCGTCTCATGCTGCTGATGTTTCAGTCAAATTAACTGGAAATACTACATTTGGATTATCATAAGCAAGGTCAGAAATTAACGAGGGCTTGGGGCAAAAATGCCTCCAAAAATTCATAAAAATTAAAAAAAAAAAAACACCGTTATGAATGCCCGTGCGCATACTTTCACTTTTGAAGTAGCGGAAATTGCTTGAATGGTGGGTGGGTTCATTATTATTCTTAATGAAAAACACTACAACAAATCAGTATAATGACAAACTCGCTTAAATATTCGCTTTTACATTTTGCATCATTCAGAAAAGTGAGGCGAAATGTGTGAAGTGAGGTGAAATCTGACTCCTGCTGCGACTCTCATTCGGCTCACGCTGAATTGAGCAGACTCGTTCAGTTTTTAACTGTAGTGTCTATTCTCTAACTAAACTAAATTATTATTATTACTATAAAAAAAAAATCGAAAGGACATCGGGGCGATGCCACGGTCACGGTGGGCAAGTGATGTAACCGGTGTTGCGGCTGAACACTGGTAACACCGTTGATCACAACAAGCCTTTGTAAGTTAATATCACACGAGTAGACTCCAGAGTAGACTGCCAATACTCCAATACTCCAGAGTATTGGCATGATTGCAAATGTGATACTTACTAATCTGACTGGAGTCCAATAAACAAGTTGATATTAAGTGACTTAACATTTTAACCACAAAATGTTAAGTCACAAAATTGTTTTCGTGAAAATAGTTTCAAACAAAGCCACACTAGAAGTGTTGCGCATCTCCAAACAACAGTGATTTCTAAATGAATCTGCATTGGGAACGACTGAATTAATGACTCGCACATTAAGATTTACCGCCACCTACTGTTTATTTTCATTTACATTTATTTTCACATTTACACTTTACATAGACTGTTTTTACTTAAATAACCAACTATTAAAGGTTAATTTTTTTACATAGTTCTAAATGTAAAAATATTTATATATATATTTACCCATGAGCTGCATTTAGCAGTCTATGTAAATGTCTACACTCTAAAAAATGCTGGCTTAAAAATAACCCAAGTTGGGTTGAAAATGGACAAACCCAGCGATTGGGTTGTTTTAACCCAGCGGTTGGGTTAAATGTTTGCCCAACCTGCTGGGTAGTTTTATTTAAACCAACTATTATTTAAAAATTGCTATATGGCTAGCTTAAAATGAACCCAAAATAGTTGGGAAATTAAAAGCCAGATGCAATTAGAGACAACAATAATAGACAAAAGGTGAATGTTTATTAATAAGCTTTAATATTTTATTAATATAAATTTATTAATAAGCAATTTAATAAATGTTTATTGTTTAATAATTATTCATTGAGCATTAATAAATGTTCATTTCCAACATACTTTGGGCTAATTTTAATTAAGCAATACAGTAATTTTTAAACAATAGTTAAGTAAAACTACCCAGCAGGTTGGGCAAACATTTAACCCAACCGCTGGGTTAAAACAACCCAATTGCTGGGTTTGTCCATTTTCAACCCATCTTGGGTTGTTTTTAACCCAGCATTTTTTAGAGTGATAAATAATACCACTTCAGATGGATCTTCTGTGCCACTTCTGCAGTGCAAAGATGGATTTTTTTTGATTGTAACAATCTGATTGGGTCTTATTGTTCTAACTGAATTTATTGTTTAACATTTAAAAACAAGTTTTCTATTTTAACTTAAGAAATTGACAAAATATGATGCATACATTTAATATAATGGTATAAATGTGTATAATGGGATACATCTTATAATGGTAAAAATGGTGGTATATATGGCAGTTTTCCCCATGGTATCGAAAATGGTATTGAATATCGATATTTTTCAAGTATTGTATCGTATTCGAACACTAGAATCAACTGACAATTTGCTCCCTGAATTAGAAAATATAAAAATAAATATGAAATTTTATAAATAAATACATATGACTTAAAAATAATAATAAAAATTAAATTAATAATAAATCTTATTAGTATTAGTATCTTGTAAAATTTTAATTTCAAAAGTTATTTCTCCTTAAGAAATTGTATGATAAACATCCTTGATAAGGTTACATAACTGAGAGCTCCCTTAAGCCTCCTGAGCTATGAAAGAGTAATATGTGAACAATAAAGTTTTCTTTGATCTGACTCAGTGTGACGGACTGGGTCTGCAGGACTCCTGTAGCATGTTGTTAACTAGGATGAGGTCTAACGCTCTGGCGGCTGAGATCAGCTTCTAGCTTTTACAGCTCAAATCACACTGCATGTGCTGTCAGATGTGTCACAGAATTCACAACACGTTGTGTGAATTCAACCTCTACCGCTTTTCACTCTCGTTTTATAATCTTTGAATCACAGTTATTCACTCTTACACATATACTAAGATTTTAATACTACTACTGTGTACTTCTAGCATGTTTGTGTGTGTGAGAGAAAGAGAGACAGGGAAGGATAAAGATGGAAGCTAAAAGAGTACGTTGGATAAAACATAACTTTGATCTACAGAAGAAGTGAAAGTGAACATCATTACTCTCTTTGGCCTGATGTGTGAGTGTATAATTCATAACTCACAGACCAGAGATCTGAAAGACTCACTGCCCTCAGAGCCAATTTCTCTGGACATGACACATACAGAGAAACTGTACCTTTATTAGACCTAAAGATGGCGAGGATGCTTTTACTGGCAGCCTTTTAATGGCATCCTGTTAAAAGAATGTCAACTTTTAAAAGGGCCAAATTCCACTTTTGTACAAGTTTTTGTGAGTCAACTTTCTTGGCTTTTTCATGACCATTTTCTCCATTCTCTCTTTAATCTTTGGACCTAAACAGGAAGTTTTAGGGGGAAAAAAATCCTGTTTTCCATGTCATGAGCTACTTAAACATCTTTAATTTAGAATATCGAATGCAGCCTTTTCTGGTCAAGAGCTGCCTACTTATATATGAAGTGAATATTTCAGTCATATAAAGGGTAAAACAATTTTTTTGACATATGGACATTATTTTGACACAGTCACCTCTGATAACAGATCACTCTAAATTGTTATGTAGAAACACACATGCTGCTTTGAAACAATATGTATTGTGAAAAGCGCTATACAAATACATGTGAATTGAATCAAAGCTCTCTGCACCCTCAATACTTTTAAAATTCTTTTATTATCATAATAATAATTATTTTTCTATCACCTGCATAAAACTGATTTTCAGAGGAGCAATCCTCATGTTTAGAAATCATTGGAGATGTAGTCACTGAATCAGGCCACTGATGTAACCAGCTCCAGCACTACCAAAGAGAACGCCAAATCTCATGTGAAAAACGTGACAGCTATTGATCATGTTACTCACCACTATCATTGGTAAAGTTACATAATTGGTTTACATAATAAAATAAAATAATTTTTTCATAATTGCCAATCGCAGAGAGTGGTAATGAATAGATTAATGTTAGATGCAGGGACATGTAGGAAAAAACAGATCTGGGAAATCATTGTAATAGCCTTTGCTGCCTTCCTGGGCTCCAAAGTAAGCGATGGAGCCACTGACGTTGAGCTATTGATGTTCTACGGCTAAATTAAATTCAGAGAAGGCAGCACACCTTACGAATACAGAACCGTAGCAGAAATGGCCTTCGATCAATAGGAATCTTATCAAACATCCTTTTCAAATCCCATTTTTTGGGAGAATGAAGGGAGTCAAGGCCCAGGTGAGGGACAGAGAAGGATATTGGCAGTGTATTTGTGGCTTCCGTTGGATTCTGACTAAATCTGGCCTGTCAGTAGAATTCACTCTTCCAGTTTCTGGTTCAAATATATATGGCTAAATTAAACCGATATTTGTGTGTCCTGATTATTCTGTATTGTGAAATAACTGTAGCAAGCACATCCACAGCTTTTAATACCATGATGATGACCTTTGATTCACATTCAATGATGTTTAATAAGGATTGTGTTTAATGAACCGAGATATGTGTGTGTGTGTGTGTTTGTGGGTGATAAAACCCGAAAGAATGCTGCAGCAAATTCAAGAGAATCCATTTGGTTGAATCATAAGTTTTAAACCTCCCAGTGGGCTGAAGAATATGTTCAACTAAATTAGTATACGCTGCATATTTTCTCTGGCCCATCGATGCATAGAATATGAATCTTCTGGCAGCGTTTCTTACGTTTTTCGCCTTAAAAATGAAACACTCTTTTACACACACACACTCAGATCTGAGAGTTGCTTTACAGTGGCTGACAGAGGTGATGGAGCAGTATTTCTGTCCTACCTCCGCAGTCACGAGGGATAACATTAATCTAACTGCGATGAGAGAGAATTTCATTCATCCTTATTCAACCATGGAGGTTTTCTTTGGTAATATTAAATTTTTCTGAACAAAATGAAGGAAGAAGGAATAGGGCAGAAAGTGTGTATTAGCTGGAGCATGCACACTCTACTAACAAAGTCTATGTTGCCTCCAGCTAAATGTCAATGATGGTGCACTTTAAAATGAAACGTGGAAGATCTTAAAAATGACTGTAACAAAGGTGGTGGTAATTTATCTCCCCTGCTGAGTGACTTCTTTCTTGGGGCCAGATTTTCATATATATTTCCACATTCCACAGCTGACACAGAGGGATATATTCATCTAATGTCACCGTATCCACTGATGCTTTCCCTCTCTCTCATGCCTTTTCACCGATTTCTCTTCCATAGTAGGAATGCGTGACATACCATTTGGTACAGTAAACCACTATAAATGCAAAATTGTAATTGAACTGAGTGAATGACCTAAGGAATTAGTAAATTAGTAAAATGGATTAAAAACTTAAAACAAAAATGAAGAAAAATTTCTATTCCAATGCACTGCTTTCCCATTGTTTTTCTATGTAAACACGCCCTTGATGGACGTGTATGACCATTATGCTCGCATCTTTTGCAGCGCCTCGCACATGAGTGTCGCGTTTTTAAGACGCCGTGTCAAGTTAAAAGAATTTCAACTTTAACACGCAGCGCCGCTCATCAATGTCAGTTCCAAAACAGTGGACCAATCAGAAGAACTTAGAGGCAGGGACAAGCGTTGCGAGTTGCACGACAACTGTTTTATAAAACGGCAACGTGGCGGAGGAGGCGCTCATTATTATCTTATTTTCTTATTTTCAAGTTTTTGTCAAAACTTGTATCAGTCAATTCTGCTGTTTGCCTATTACTATTATTTCCGTTATTGCCGTTATTGCATCACGTCTCAAAGGCACGTCTCGAGACGCTCGCGTTCTATGCTGTGCTTTTTTAAAACCATTTGCGTTTTTAGATGCAAAGATGCATTCTGTGTGAATGACCCCTAACAGTGGCCAGATATTGAGAGTTCTGCAGTTAAACTACTGCACACTGATGACTGCTAGAGAATGAGGTGTTTAGCGTCATTGTTAATGCACTCGCCCCGCATGCCAGCAGCAATCGGGCCGGGGTTCGAGACCTACTCGGAACAGGGTGGTTAGGATTGGAGAGTGAGTTTTGGAGGTGGAGCAATGAAGAGAGGGATGGGTTTGTTTGGGTTGATTTCAAATATCAACAGTGTTCAACAACAAATTTGAGAAATCGCATACAGCACAGCAACGACAGAGTTCATTTCTCTGGCGAACTGACAAGCTGTGGACACTCAATGGCTTTTCTGAGGTAAATGCAATATTGTTTACAAGCTGTTTTACTGATGTCTAATGTATAATTATATATGTATATATATATATATATATATATAAAATGCATAATATTAGTATGTAATTAAATGTAATATGCTATGCAATACACATACACACACACACACATTAGGGATGAACAATATATCATTTTAGCATCAAAATCGTGATGTGTGCATCCACGATAGTCAGAATGACAGCAGCCCGTGCTGCTTTCTGTGTCGTTAATGTTAATCAAACAACAAAAGACAAAGAGAAAAATCACTTTTGTAGTCTAACACAGAATAATTATGTTTAATTTATACAGTGAGAATATGCAGTATTATTTTACATTTGATTATTCAATTTCTGTACCTGAATACTGTTAGACTTACCTAGACAATATAAATCACTGTTTATTTCATGTGTATCTTTGTTCTATTATATTTAGCTATGCTTGTAAATTGTTCATTATTTTCACTCACCTATAAAATCATCCCAATCATCTTAGAATGAATAATTCTTTCCAAATAGAGCTATTTAAGTCATCTGTTGATTTTTTTTTCATATCACAGAAAAACTAAATATCGCAATGTCAGTTTTTTCCAATATAATGCAGCCCTAATAAATATAATATTATAAATATAATATTATATATATATATATATATATTGTTGTGAATGGGAGACTCAGGCTGGAGATCCAAGTGCAGCGTTTTATTAAAGTAGATTGGTCGTACAGGCAGGGTCAAAAACAGGAACAGCAAGGAACAGGCAGAGTCGTAGTCAGAGTACAGGCAGTAGATCGAGGCAGGCGGATATCATTGACAGGTCGGTATACAAGGCAAGAGTCAGGACAGGCAGCAACGGGTCAATAAACAGGAACAGGCAACATCAAACACGGGCAGACAGGAAACAAAGAAACGCTCAGAAATGACACACTGGGAAATCAAGACTTCGCAAACTGGTGGTGTGAGTGTGAGTCCTTTGTAGTCCTGTTAATGTACTGCAGCTGGGTGTGGTGATTAGTGATAGTGATTGATTGAGTGAGTGCAGGTGATTGGCAGAGAGGATTATGGGTAATGTAGTCCGGGAACTGACAGGAACAGACGGTGATCATAACCTATATATATAATATATATATCCCACAGGTTTGAAATATACTTGCGGTGATAGCCGAGAGAAAAACCCTCCTATTACCCACGGCACAAAAATGGTCTACTACATGTGACAAACAAATAATGTGTGATTTTTAACAGTATTTTTATTCATTTAAATTAATTTTAATTACATAGCATATTACATTTAATTACATACTAATATTATGCATTATTATGCATTGTAAAATTATAGCATTTAAATGGTTCACCTTTTCCTATGTTCTCCTTGCTGTCATATAGTATCTCTCTCAGTGAATGGGACACAGATTTTGCTAGTAAAATGTATAAAATGAATAATATATGTGTCAAATAATGTTCTTAGTCTTTTCTTCCTGTGGGGGAGACTACAATAATTTACTATGAATTAAATTAAATACAATTTATTTTGTAACCAAAATACCAATAATGCTCAAAAGAAAAAGAAAAAAACTTAGCGTGTGACTTTTAATTATAAACAAGCCTGAAATACACAGGTACTCTTATTTTGAAATGTCTGTACTATTGCAGGCTGATCCTTCAGATTCTTACAATCGTCTAAAACATTTTATATAAAGGCCATAAAGTAGACTTTGTAATAATTCATCAACTTGAGTTCATTAGCAATCGCTTGGCATAAATCTGCGCTTTTCATTGATTGAGAATCACTTTGAAGCTGTCTGAAGCGCTGTTGCGCGAGCTTGTACAACGTGCAACAGCGCCCCCTCGTGACTTTGCAAAATGCAGCGCCCGTGGGAATGTCAGCGGGAGTAAACAGTTCTGACGCACACGTAACGAGCAGGTACGAAACGACTAGTTTATAGATCGTGGATGGTTTCATTATCTTGCGCGGATATAAAAGTATAAGAGGATAAAAATAATAAAAGCAAAAATGTGTTTCCAAATATACTTGGGCGGCTGTTATTATATGTGGGCGGCCTGCCCAAGTAAAGTCTATGTGTGGGAATACTGAGATATAGATATATATATTATTCACACACATACATATATTATATACATTTTTAAAAAGTACATTTGTACATTTACAGGTTTAAATTAGATCTTTAATGTGGTTTCAGACTTTTGGACCACACTGTATGCTGTTATAGACCAAATTAATAATTTAAAAACACAGTGATGAAGCCAAAATGCTTGCTTATATAATATTCCTCTGTCAAGGCCATCAATTCAGTTCAACAGAAACAGTACTGACAGACTCGCAATATCAAAAAACCTTTTGCACAGTAATAACACGCCATTTATTTTTCTCTCTCTTTCACACACATATCTAACCCTTACTTTTCTTTCAACAGTCCATACCCTTTTTCTGTTCTTGCAGTCATGTTGTTTCTATTCTGTTTCCCTGAGACATACACGCACACACACATATCTATATCCCCAAAGACTGTGAGTCAACACGTATGCCGCTTCTCCACCAGTCTATTTTCTTCTCTTTTCTCCATCTCTCCAAGTCTCTGTGTTGAAGAAATCAAATCATCAGGTGTGCCGTATGACTACAGCAAAATTCTCATTTGATAATGACTTTCTTGGGAATAAAAGAAAAAAAAAAAAAAAGATTTGAGGCTATCAGAAAAAGTCACGGTGGCTTTAACCCTCACCTGACCCCAGATCAGATGACTGGTGGTAGCGATCATTATCAAGATACAATTCCATTTCACCTAATTATCACTGTCATTTTACGCAATCAGTACAGCAGCCGGGCTTGATTGGTTATCCATTACAGTGACACCTCAAGATCCTCAATGTCATTGTGCGCACAACGTGAACAGACAAATGGATAGGAATTGTATCTGGGCTGAAATTGGATGCAAATCAGTTAAAGATGAAAATTCACCACTGGAGAGTTAATTTACATCAACGGAAAAACACGTTTGCATTATTCAGACTATAAAATGTTAAAGCTCCAAGAAAGAAGACATAAAACATTGACTTAAAATATTTTTGAAACTAAAATTTGTCTAAGAATAATGCAAATTGTCAGATAGCGTCGGCTGAAAGGCTCTCTGGACCAATTCTTTTTGCTCAAGGGCAACCAGGCAGTCCAAGGTCACGAGAAACACCTCACAATCAAAAGGCAAATGACTGTCTGAAGCCAAAAAGAGAGAGGCAGAGAGAATGATACAGTCACAAAGTCAGACCGCTGCTGAGAGGAAAGGGGTCATTACCTGGGAAACGGAGACAAAACTAATGATACAGAGAGAGACATTCCAAGTTTAGAGCATACACACACACACCTTCCCAAATACACACGTACACACACAGGCACACACGGACGAAGCGAGAGATCATTAGCACTCTGCTCAGCTCCACTCAGATGTGAGGGAGTTTTAGATGCGCACAAACACACACGTTAATCTCTCAATGTATTATTCATAAGAAGTTGTTATTACTGTCATTAAAATCTGCCTTTGATTTATTGAAATGATCAGTGGGAACTGTGAGATCTGCACTGTCTTCTAGACCCCTACTGAAAAGGTGACTGAACTAATCCGGTACAACAACTTATTATACCATCAGGGATTTCCACGTGAAAGGACGATCACACGGCATCGCTCCATACTGACACTTCATCAAAGCCTGTGTTTCAGTTTCTGAAATACATCAAGGACATCAAGTTGAAGGACATTTCTATAAATAAAGGTACAAAATGTTCTCATTTCTGGATTCCGTTTAAATGGTTTAATTACATTTTAATGATCAAAAAGCATGTCTAATTAACTGAATTCTTAAAAACAACAAAATGTATTAATTAAAAAAAAATATATATATATTTTTTATGAATTTTTTCTGGCAATCAAATGAACGCATAACATAACATTACGTTGAATATTCACAGACACTAGTCTACATCATGATTTGATCTAAGTGTACTGACCTGCATTTTATAAATTCATCAAAAATGTAACAAATTTTGTTTATATAGTTATATAGATAGTTATATCGTTATATAGTAAATTCCGTTTTTACAACTGGTTTCCCCGATTCCGTCCGTGTTTTCTGCATTGCGGAAATCATAGGGCCCTAATTATAAGAAATGTTTTTAGACCAGCAAATCACCATATTGGAATGATTTCTGAAGGATCATGTGATATGTGATTGCAGTAATGTATTCTATCACAGGAATAAAATACATTGGTGGCACTTTACAGTAAGGTTCATTAGTTAAACATTAGTTAAAGGTGCCCTCGAATGAAAAATTTAATTTATCTTGGCAAAGTCAAATAACAAGTGTTCAGTACATGGAAATGACTTACAGTGAGTCTCAAACTCCATTGTTTCCTCCTTCTTATATAAATCTCATTTGTTTAAAAGACCTCTGAAGAACAGGTGAATCTCAACATAACACCGACTGTTACGTAACAGTCGGGGTGTACGCCCCCAATATTTGCATATGCCAGCCCATGTTCCCAACATTATGAAAGGCATTAGACAAGGGCAGCCAGTATTAACATCTGGATCTGCACAGGTGAATCAACAGACTAGGTAAGCAAGCAAGAACAATAGCAAAAAATGGCAGATGGAGCAATAATAACTGACATGATTCATGATATCATGATATTTTTAGTGATATTTGTAAATTGTCTTTCTAAATGTTTCGTTAGCACGTTGCTAATGTACTGTTAAATGTGGTTAAAGTTACCATCGTTTCTTACTGTATTCACGGAGACAAGAGCCGTCGCTATTTTCATTTTTAAACACTTGCAGTCTGTAATTCATAAACACAACTTCATTCTTTATTAATCTCTCCAACAGTGTAGCATTAGCCGTTAGCCAAGGAGCACAGCCTCAAATTCATTCAGAATCAAATGTAAACAATATAACAGTATACAATACTCACATAATCCGACGCATGCATGACGAACACTTTGTAAAGATCCATTTGAGGGTTATATTAGCTGTTTAAACTTTGTTTATGCACTGTTCAAGGCAAGTGAGAGCTCCGTGGGCGTGGAGCAGGAGAATTAAAGGGCCAGTAGCCCTGAATCGGCTCATTTATAATGATGCCCCAAAATAGGCAGTTAAAAAAATGTATTTAAAAAAAATCTATGGGGTATTTCGAGCTGAAACTTCACAGACACATTCAGGGGAGACCTTAGACTTATATTACATCTTTTTAAAAAAAGTTCTAGGGCACCTTTAATGCATTAACTCACATGAACTAACCATGAGAAATACATTTGTTACTGTATTTACTAATCTTCATTAACATTAGTTCATGAAAATACAGTTGTCATTGTTTGTTCACGTTAGTTCATAGTGCATTAACGTTAATGTTAACAAAATTTTAATAATGTATTAGAAAATGTTGAAATTAACATTAACAAAGATTAATAAATGCTGTGTAAGTGCAGTTCATTATTAGTTCATGTTAACTAATGTTAACTTATGAACCTTATTTTAAAATGTATTGGTAACACTTTACAATAGAAAACTGTTATTTCAAATTGTAATAATATTTCACAATATTTGTAGCCTTGGTGAGCATAAGAGACTTCTTATATTATTATTATTATACTTCACTGACCCCAAAGTTTTGAACATAAGAAACATAATAAATGTCAAATTCACTTATCCATTTTATTCTTTATTTAATTTATTTATTTAACATTTTTACATTATTTTTCTCTGCCTTTTTGTGAAAGAAGCTCTCTGTATTAATTAATGGAAGACATGAAAGGTCTTATTAAAAGGTACTGGTAAAAGATTCTCCATAGTTTTTTTATCCAAAAGCAGAGCACAGAAAAGGCAATCAAACATTCCCTAAGCGTTGAACACAGAGGAATAGCCTGCCCAACAAAACCATGCTGATCTATTGATCTGACCTATAGTGGAATCTGGCATCTGCTAATTACTCCTGCTTGCAAGAGCCTTTTCATACTGATCTAGGTGCTGCTTTCACTCCTCAAATCCAGTTGTAAGCCACTGTAAGGCAGATGACAACCAGCACTAAAGGGATATCGTCACTCCCCTGAGCAGGTCAGAGTTGCAGTGAAAAGGTGAGAAGATGCTAAGCTCTCCTGAATGAATCACAGTGTCCTTTTTTCATTTCATGAAGCAATCGAAAGAGCAATTGCATGAAGCAATTGAAAGAAGCAAGAGCTCTCCTTCTTCCTCTCACGCACCAGTGAGGCTGACAGACAGAGATTTTACACTGTTCTGATGGTGACTAACGAGGCTTGTTTCACATTAGTGCTTTACAGCCACATTCAGTCTTAACCAATGGTTCTCAAGCTTCTCCGGCCAAGTACCTAGTCACAACAATGCTCCCTCTAATTTTCATAATTATGTGAGCAAATTAATAATCAGCACTGAGCACACTGACATCACTGCACATTGTAATTTAAGAGCAAGCTTAAAAACTGAGCAATATAAGGACATACATTGATTTTTTTTTTTTTTTTATATAAAAATGTTAGCATATATTTCTGTTAGAGATGCACCGATTGACCGGCCAGGGACCAGAATCGGTTGATTTACCGCATGATTGGTCCAAACTGGTGACTGGTCGATCAGTCTCATGTCTTTCCAATTTCGAGCTGGTCTGTTTTGTTGCCAGCAGCACAAGCAATAAAGTCAGCTGAGCGTTCTCGCACTCTCCACCTCCTTTCTCCCACTCGTCTAATTCGCTCTGGTTAAATAGTGTTTGTATTGCGCATCATTTTAGTCAATCTCACATTTTAGTCAATTCACGCTCACACCGCTGATCTATGTAAGTGGTGCGCACAAGCCACTTCTCACTCTCAAACAGCTTGTGAGTTGCAACTCGCAAGTACCAAAATGAGCGGCTTACTGCGCTTAGACAGTCAAATACATAAAAAAGTATGTCAAAATGCCTGTCTTGGCGAGTATTCAGTTAAACGCAGTCAGTTTTGGAACGTTAAAGGTGATACAGAGGATCTTTTCATCGACTGAGAAACCAAAGACTGTTAGTGAGTTTTTTCGAGGGAACGCCTCCCAAAACTCGTGCACGAGTATTGGAACACGAGTGTTTACCACCGGCATTCGCTGTGTCGTGTTAGTGGATTCATTATGTCGGACTCACCGCAGGTAGCTCATAATCTGCAGTTGTTACTCCTGTCTCCGGACAAAAACATTGCATGCGGTGCCTGTGGAGTGTGGAAAGTTACTGGAGCGCGCAACCGCGCTCGTCTCTCACAAGGAACGTCACGGCAGTGATTGACAAGCCAGAGGGCCAATCGTTTACTTGATGATCGCATAAACGATTGGCTGATGTTTTTAAGGCCCTACCTCGTGCCAGATGATGTATATTAATATTATTCCTTTCAATGCACCTAATAAATAGTCTTTTATCAGTTAGTAAAGACAGTTTCAAGTAATATTGCAAAAATGTATAAAACAAAACATCCTCTTTAGCACCTTTAAATAGTTGAGAAAGATACTGCCTAACAGCACTAATTTATTGTCAGTAATGGGTTCACAGTTCACTGAATAAACAGAAGATTGAAACGCTTTGATTAAACATGGCTAATATACACAACTGCCTTATTCTGTGTAAGAAGCCACATAACCTCACAGAAGGATGCTCAATTGTCGTTATGAAGTGAGTTTGGAGTAAAAACATATATTTGTATTGTGTGATAAATCCTGCAGCACTAGTTCAGACTGAAAACATTTCAACATAAAGTGGACTTCAGATTTTAGTCTTTCTCTTTTCGATAAGATGTACAAGCTGTATTTACAAGGCAGAAAAAATGCTGTTGAGTGAACAAACTTGCTTTACAAGGACTTTGACATGGTCAAAACCTTACCACTTCACATTGCGCATTGTAGGTTATGAACTTAGATGCACAAAGAATTACAAATAAAACGGGGAAAAAAACACACCAGATCTTTAAAATAAAACATTTCTAGAGTAATGTTAAACACCATCTGGGAGCATTCATCAACATCAACCCAGGGATTACTCATAAAGGAAATGCTGCATATTACGAACTATGACCTTTTAAAGGGATACTCCACCGTTTTTTCATATTAAACTATGTTATTCCCTTAACTAACACGAGTTGATACATACCTCTCTCGTCTCAGTGCGTGCACTAAATCACTCTGTCTTGCGGCGAAACTTTGTTAGCACTTAGCTTAGCCCAGTTCATTCAATAGGGGCCAAGCAGAGAAGCTACCAAACACCGCCACGTTTTCCCTATTTAAATACAGTTACTCGAGTAGTGTAACTCGACCTAGGACAGTGACACAAAACAAAACGTTGCGCTCGTGAAAAGTCCTCTCACCGGCCCCCGCTCCCTCTCCTCCTCCCTCTCATTTCCGTCAATAGAACCAACGCGACTTTTACAGGAGAGGGAGCGGGGGCCAGTGAGAGGACTTTTCACGAGTGAAGATATTACTGCGCCAAGTCAAAGTGCTCCCAAGCAATTGCTATGGTATTCCGCCATACAATATAGTTATCCATTTTACACGCTTAGAAAAGCGCAACGTTTTGTTTTGTGTCACCGTCCTAGGTCGAGTTACACTACTCGAGTAACTGTATTTAAATAGGGAAAACATGGAGGTGTTTGGTAGCTTCTCTGCTTGGCCCCTATTGAATGATCTGGGCTAAGCTAAGTGCTAACAAAGTTTCGCCGCAAGACAGAGTGATTTAGTGCACGCACTGAGACGAGAGAGGTATGTATCAACTCGTCTTAGTTAAGGGAATAACATAGTTTAATATGAAAAAACGGTGGAGTATCCCTTTAAAGAATTCCTAAAAGATGTCTTTTCCACAGACCCAGAATTAAGTACCCAAAACCCAGTGTGAATTCTCAAAAGGGCTCATTACTCATATCGGTTTAATAGGAATACTTCTGCTGACAATATTTTGCTACGTCTCCAGAGAGCCATTACCTGTCCCGACCAGATTTTACCTTATTCTGAATCATGCTCTTCACAACACCGTAATGACAATGATTCATTCCCAGTGCGCTTCAGCATCTGACACACAGGAGATTCGCTAACAAATCGATGGGGCTCAGATGTCCATGAGCAAGAGTTAGTTATGCCCATCGTTTCTCCACTGCGGCTCATTTTCTTTTGAACCTCAAAGCTGTGTGTGTGATTTAAAAAACACAAGGTCTGCTTGTTGATGTTTTATTCTAGCGTGAAACTCGCAGAGGCGTGATCCGAGGATTGATGGCTATTGTGAGGAGGTTAACCAGCTTGTACAGACACTCACAGAATATGTTCCCCAACAGAATGATGCCAGTTTGAATTATATGGAGCATTTCTTAATAAATACTTGCATGTCATAGAGGTGGCGGACCTAATTATGACCAGAAAATCTACTCTTTTACTTATAGTAATGATGTGAGATTACTTACTAATTAGCTGTACTGGCAAAGAGCTTGAATGGAAATAAGACCTTGGATGGAAATAAAACCTTTCAATTTCGACTTCAGCTCTAATCCTAAGTGGTCAGCAACTTTCTGAGGTTGGTGGGACCTGATTATACAGATGACATTCAAAGAGTAAAACCTCAAAGTGACACCAATATCATTCTCTCAGTAGACATGCCAGCTGAAGATGAAACATGCTGCTGTGTGTGTTTGTGCGTACGTCTACTGCAAGTGGGAATGATGGGACAGGGTGAAAAAAAAAAAAAAAAAAAGAGAGAGAGAGAGACCACATTCTCCACACTTTAATGTCAGCCATTTCAAAGGTGTTTGTAACTCAGAAACAGGAGGTTTTTTCCCTTCTCTCAGCCTCTTTTAACCTGACACGCTTTCTCACTGCCTCTGTAGAAAAAAGCTCAACATGAAAGAGTAAGGAAGTCTTTCCCCAGCTGCATTTGCACAAACTGGACTTTTGAAAATAACTGGACTTAAAACATGGCATCATAGCTGGTGTTAATAGAATATATACACATAATATACACGTAAAACAACAATATTGTGAACTATTATTAAGAGTTGTATTTGTTAACATTAGTTAAAGGGATAGTTCACCCAAAAATGAAAATTATCCCACGATTTACTCATCCTCAAGCTATCCTAGGTGTATATGACTGTCTTCTTTCAGACGAACACAATCGGAGATATATTTAAAAATATCCTGGCTCTACCAAGCTTTATAATGGTAGTGAACAGGGTGCCTGTTTTGAAGCCCAAAATAAATGAAGGCCATCTGCCGGAAGCTAGTTATTATAGTTAATAAAGTTTTAAAAAATGGATATTTCTTTTACAAAAATTAATCGCTTTGTTTCAGAAGGCCTTTATTAATATAGATTATTTTTTGTGTTCGTTGGCCTTCATTTATTTTGGGTTTCAAAACAGGCCCCCCGATCACTAACATTATAAAGCTTCACTAACATTATAAATCTTTCTCTTTATGATGCGGCAAATGTTTTGTATGGGTGAAAGAAATTTTAAATGCCCTTCCCTCGCTAACTTCCCTCAGTCTCATTGACTCGGAAGTACGTCATTGCTTACGTTGCACGAGTGCCCACTACTGGCAGAACCTTTGCAATGGGCTGAACTGGAACGTCCTAAGCCCTTGATCACTTGGAATCCGCTATGGAGTTGATTTATTATTTATTTTTCCCCCTTACAAAATTGTTTAATACAGCATTCTATATGTATATATGTGTGTTTTAAATGTTTTAAAAAAAAAAAAAGAATATATCATAGAGTTGTTTGTGGTGGGGTAAATTAATACGCGATATGCGGTGACGTCATAATCGTGTTGCATTGTGGGTTATATATATGTTGTTCTAGAACTTGGATATACCTTTCAGCATTGATGGTGCCTTTCCAGATGTGTAAGCTGCCCATGCCACACACACTCATGCAACCCCATACCATAAGAGATGCAGGCTTCTGAACTGAGCACTGATAACAACTTGGGTTGTCCTTGTCCTCTTTTGTCCGGATGACATGGCGCCCCAGTTTTCCAAAAAGAACTTCGGCAACGGCGAATGGCACGGTGGATTGTGTTCACCGACAATGTTTTCTGGAAGTATTCCTGAGCCCATGTTGTGATTTCCATTACAGTAGCATTCCTGTATGTGATGCAGTGCCATCTAAGGGCCCGAAGATCACGGGCATCCAGTATGGTTTTCCGGCCTTGACCCTTAAGCACAGAGATTGTTCCAGATTCTCTGAATCTTTGGATGATATTATGCACTGTAGATGATGATAACTTCAAACTCTTTGCAATTTTTCTCTGAGAAACTCCTTTCTGATATTACTCCACTATTTTTCGCCGCAGCATTGGGGGAATTGGTGATCCTCTGCCTCTGAATACAAAGTTCAAAATATCAGCATTTATTTGATCGTGAAAAGACCAGGTGTAAATGCTCTCCAAAAAGCATTCGAGATGGATTTAATCAGATCACTCAAACCACTTTAGGTGGTGGTTCGAGACGCATTCCAGATGAAACTTGAGATGTGTAAATGCATCTGGTTTTTGAAGCCACATATGGTAAAAATATAAAGTGTGAGGGTATTACCAGCTCTGGTAGTCAAATATGACAGCCTACTGCAACATGCATCGCTAAAGAAATGACCTGCTGCGGATGAGTAGTTGAGGATCTCTTCAGCAAGCTAACATGCAAGCTGCCACAAATGAAACTGAAAGTTCGGCATCGGATCTTGAAGCTAAGCACACAATCATTTTCATTAAAAGTAGTGAGCAGTGCTGATACCGCTTTCTCTCATTGAAATTTTTGATCTTGAAATTAGCTAATGATGAATAAATTGCTGCTCATATTTGTTGCTTTTTTTTAAATTTGCATATAGTGTGGGAAATGAAGATCAGATCTATAGTCAATTTGCAGAGACACATTTATGTAGTTAAGTGTAAATGGAAAGGTTTTTAACAAAATGAATAGCAATCTGATCAATAAAAATGCACGAGGTGACCAGGTGTAAACAGGCCCTATGGTGTTGTGAATGTGTTCCTAGGATGTTGCTATGTGGCTGCTCAAAAGAGCCTAGCCCCAAGTCTAGGGTTCAGTTTTCAAATTCATAAACTGTCAAGCATAGGAGATGACAATGACAGCTGAGATAAACCAGCACTGAACATTACAGTCATAAATCAGACCTCAGATCTTTGTTTGAAGTGAACTGCCTTAAAAAATAATGAGATATTTAAAGCCAAACGGCCCATGAGATTTTCTAGGATGTGACATTTGAAAAACAGTAAATAACCATTATGTTTTTTTTTGGAGATGTATGTCAAGCATTAGAATATGCCCTACAAAGCTCTTTCTCCATGAAATGTTTGTGAAATCATTATGACTATAATGTTTGCTTAGCTTGAAATCTTCCTTTGTGCCTGTGGACATTTCAGGGGAAGGGGTGGGGGACAAAAAAAACACCTCAATTACATAAAGACTTTTTGTAACAGAAAAAGGAGCATCTTCCCTGAAGCTTTGGTGCTTATCATAGCGCTTTTAGAGCAGAGGTAATGACTATAATAACTAGCCAGTGCATTTATTTCAGTCTTTCTGTCTCAGTGAAACACCGCTGTAGTTCAGACGACGGCTCTGGAGGGATTTCTCACATGGCTGAGCTGTAATAAGACTGAAAACGTCCTCTAACACTTCATGTTTCTATGGAGACTTTCTCTGTCGTAAATATACAGTTGACAGTGTGAAAAGAAATAGGCTTGAAAGATCAGACATGTTTACTGTGCATTTTCAAAAAAATTATCCATTCATCAGTCCAGAAAAACAGTGTGCATGGACAGACAAAAGGCTTGTTTTCTTTTCAAGCTCGAAACATGGGCTGAGTGTCTTTGCAGCAAGATCACTGTACCATGAATGAAGATCCGGATTCAAAGGCAGCCTGGGGCAGTTTCTCTAACCACTGCTGTTGAGCCCCTGAGCAAGAAGCCTCATCCTTCAGGGGTGTTTTCTTGTGGGTATGTGCAACAACTTCTTTCTCTCTGTCAGTCTGTGTCCATCTATTTGACAAAATCAGCCATTTATTTCAGAAATTAATTATCCTATATAATATAATTAATTATCTTATAAGAGTTATATTTGAACAAAACCAGCAACACTTGGAGGGATCAGAAATAAACAAAAAAACTGGAGCTAAAAGATCAAGACTTTAAATAAAGTCTTGATCTTTTAGGCATTTATATTATTACAAATAAGTGCTTTTCTATTCTAATAGTTATTTAATATTATTAAAAATAATGTCACAATATTACAGGTTTTTTTTACAGTATTTTTGATCAAATGTATAAGCCTTGGTGAGCAAAAGATACTTCTTCCAAAAATATTTTTAAAAAATCTTACAGACTACAAACATTTGAACATGGGTAAAGCACACTGCCACTGGACTCTAGAGTAGTGGAGACGTGTTCTCTGGAGTGAAGAATCACACTTCTGTCTGGCAATCAAATGGATGAGTCTGGGTTTGGCGGTTGTCAGGAGAACGGTACTTGCCTGACTGCATTGTGCCAAGTGTAAAGTTCGGTGGAGGGGGATTATGGTATGAGGTTGTTTTTCAGGGGTTGGGCTTGGCCCCTTAGTTCCAGTGAAAGGAACTCTTAATGCTTCAGCATACCAAGACATTTTGGACAATTTCATGCTCTCAACTTTGTGGGAACAGTTTGGGGATTGCCTCTTTTTGTTCCAACATGACTGCGCACCAGTGTACAAAGCAAGATCCATAAAGACATGGATGAGCGAGTTGACTGGCCTGTACAGAGTCCTGACCTCAACCCAACAGAACACCTTTGGGATGAATTAGAGTGGAGACTGCGAGCCAGGCCTTCTCGCCAACATCACTGCCTGACCTCACAAATGTGCTTCTAGAAGAATGGTCAAAAATTCCCATAAACACACTCCTAAACCTTGTGGAAAGCCTTCAGAAGAGTTGAGGCTGTTATAGCTGCAAAGGGTGGGCCAACTCCATATTAAACCCTACGGATTAAGAATATAGTATATATATTGTTCCTTCTAGTTAGAAAAAAAGTGTGAAAAACATACCTTGATTAATTTTTGCTGTACTTTTTGTGTTTTACACCTTACTTCAATCTTCTTGAATAGAGTTGACAATAATGGCTTTTTGGGTGAAAAATATGTTAGTTTGATCAATTCTAAGCAATTTCAGAGACTGAAAAACAACAATCTTTTTTACATATAAATCACTGAGACATATTCCATTGTCTCTTCCAACTGTTAATAAAGAGTTGAGAAAGGTCTGAAAATAAAAAAGTTGCATAGCATAAAAAAGAAAAGGGGAAAAAAAGACTGTGAAGCAGAAAAGAGAGAAGAAAGGACAGAGCAGAGATGGTGAAAGGAGAAATAAAGAACTGCAGAGAACAGAAGCAGTGGGGGAGTAATTATTTAGCGATCTCCTGTGAGGAACTCCTTTACAAAAGGCACAAAAATACCACATAATCAGACATACTCATTTTCACATTGTTAACCAAGGACATTTCCACCATGTGTGCATCATCTGTATGCATATGTACGTTCAAATAACAAGCTTGGGATACAAAAATCCATCACTGAAGACAAATTGTACCTATGCGCTCCAGATGGGGTGTGGTGCCACTGCACCTAAAATTGCAAATGAAAATATAGAAATGTGCACTCTGCACTCTGGCATGCTGGTGAACCACCTTTTTATAAATACTACAACTTTTTTTTGAGAGAAAAAAGGGGAAGGATGCGGCATGCTGTGGCCTTGACCAGCTTTTCCCAAAATCCCTTATCCAATATAAGAGCAGAAAAAAGCACAGATGAGCGGAGAGAGAAAGCAGGATCTTCCTCTGAAAAGGTTACTTAGATAAATGTTGATTCAGAGTTGTGATTGTTAAGTGTCAGGGAATCAATACTGGCTATGTGGAAATTTAATTTTGCAGGTTTACACAATAAATTGAAATGCAACTGAAATCCACAGCAGGAATTCTAAAAAGATTTTCTTAAAAGAATGGAAAAGTGTGCTAATTTAAATTGAATCCGTAGAGAAGGCTAAGATTACATGCCATTCACTCACATGTCAATGGATGGGCAGACATCTCTCAGATTTCATCAAAAAAATCTTCATTTGTGTTCCGAAGATGAACGAAAGTCTTACAAGTTTGGAAAGACATGAGGGAGAGTAATTAATGACAGAATTTTCATTTTGGGGTGAACCTTTCAAGAATTCAGTGAAATGGTAATGTGCAATATTACATACATACATGTGGTTTTCCTACCAGTTAAATGATGTTAAATAAGCTATGCCCAACTATTCTACTTTTGGTTATAACTATATCTTTGTATTTCACAAAAAAAATTCTGTGTAGACAGATTATGTATATCCTGCAACCGTCGCCGCCACTGCAATGCTTATCCATTAAATGACCTTAAACAGTACAGTCTTACCCCTTAATATCACCTCTTCAATCAATTTGGAAGAAATAAGGGAGAATACTTGAGTTTAGCTTTAAGTATTTGGATGAATCCCAAATTGCACACTTTTCTTTGGAAAGGAATGGATAGCAAAGTGTATTTAGAAGTTCAATGTTTAAGAGAATAACACTTCATCACCAGTTAACCAAAACTTTTGGCCTTAATAAAGTGCAATGCTGGGGATACTTACAGCTAAGACATTTGTTATGTGGGACTTTTGGCTCTTGTAGTCAAGCTCCACAAGAGGATAATATTTTGTCTACAATCCTAGCAGCATGGGGTAGTGGGCATGAGGCGTCAGTATATTACAGATTGCTAATGGATAAAGTGGGTTATAGTTTTTATTCAGCTCTTAAAATAGTCTGGAGTAAGGATTTGAATATTTCAATTAGTGATGAAGATTGGATCAGAATATGTACAAATTTTAAAAGTAATGTCAAGGAAACTGTGAGTATGACTTATCCAGTTTAAAATATTGAATGGTTTTTATTGGACTCTGAGTAAGCCATTTAGGCTCGGTTTGAAGGACTCTGATGAATGCTGGCAATGTAAAAGGAAGGACGGAGACCTGATGTATTCTCTCTGGTCCTACTCTAAAATACAGGAATTTTGGTTCATAACTATATTCAAGATGTGGCAGAATGTTGCTTTTCATTCTATCCAGGTATTTATGTCCTTGGAGACCCATCTTTTCTAGGCTCTGATGTAGAGGCAACCAAATGGATTCAAATAAGTATCATGATATGGAGACAAAATTATTATGTGAGGCTGACGGTCAACAGGGTCGGCATCTTTCCAAGAATGGGTTACAGAATTAGGGAAAGTTGCAGCATACAAAAAAGTCATATAGACACCTGTTTGAGGAAATGAAGAATCATGACATCATCCCCTCTTGCAACATGCGACGCCCGGCGGTGGCACGTGAGTTGAGAGTGATGAACAGTCCTAGTGGTCGGTTAAGAAAGTGCTTTCGCTGACCTTATGAATATTCATTCCCACCCCACTCCGCCGTGACTCACTCACCCAGAACAGCTCTATCTGTACCATGAATTATGGAAATAACGATACAACAGAGAAGAATGAGAGACATTCATCTCCTTTTATTGCAGAACGCCGGTACAAAGAGAGAGAGACGTGTAATAGAATGAGCGAAGATGGGCGATAGGGAGAGAGAATGACAGATTGCTTGATGGAAATCTTCCCTTTCTGACAGTTCTCTTTGAAGAAAGGAGCAGTCAAGTAACAGCACAAACAAATAAGATTGGAAATAAACAACAGGTGACAGATGATTTTTATTATCTTTTTGTTACTAAAAACCTCATCTTTTTGCACTGTGTTTAAGATATCTGCTACGTCTTTTCACAGGCGTTGAAATGCATGTATTCCTTTTCAAGTCTAAAATCTAACTCCTGCCAAAAAGCAAATGATGCAGCTTCTTGATCAGGACATCTCTGCATGAAGACATCCAGAGTTTCCAGTCGCTTTGGGTTGCTGTATTATTTATGGGAAATAAATTCCAAGTGCACATGACAAGTCACATATCTGTTCTGAATGTAGAAACTATACATTAATACAGTATGTGGGGAACTGATTTAGAGTTAAATGGTTAGTTCACACAAAAATGAAATTTCTGTCATTAGGTACTCACCCTCATGTCATCCCAATCCTGTAAAACTTCGTTCATCTTCAGAACAAAAATTAAGTTATTTTTTATGAAATCTGAGGGTTTTTGAACCACACCTTTTGAGGTCCAAAAAGATATTAAAGACATCATTAAAACAGTCAACGTGACTACAGTTTTTCAACCTTAATGTTATGAAGTGACGAGAATACTTTTTGTGCGCAAAAACAAAACAAAAATAACAGCTTTATTCAACAATTTCTTCTCTCCCCTGTCAGTCTCCTTCGCAGTTGACGTAGCTAAAACAGCCCACTAATAGCACACATTTTAGAGATTTAGCAACCAACTGACTAAAGAAAAAAAGTGCTAAACATAATCTGTATGCCACAATCTTGCAGGCCAGCTCTGAATTGACGCCTCAATAAAGCTACCGCACACACACACTGCTTGAGTGCTCTCACTTTCTTTCCTCCACATGGACTCCCTTGAGTCATACTGAGCTCGCCAGACATGATTTTTCAAGTTCCACTATCTCTGTATATCGTATCAATCTCCCATCGACCTCCTACAGAACTTCAGACAGTATCGTCTCCAGCTGCAAGACAGACTCTCTTCTCCTCTAGTTAGAGACAGCAAAAGTAGATCTTTTTCATCATGCGCTTTGTAACTAAAAGTTTTCTCTCAAGTGCTGTGGGCTACACAAAACAGATGAATCCTCTAAAGATTAGAGGAAGTGCTGTTTGAGGCTGATGAATAATTAGTCTTAAAAATTAACGTGTCTTCTCTGCGTACCTCTCATCATCTCAAATCAACAAATGCTCTTGAAACCCAGGCAGACTGGAAAAGTAATGAAAGCTCCGGGTCACGGCACCAGATCAAAGCAAACATTCTAACCGACCCTGCAACAAACAGTACAATCCTGTATTCCCCTCTATTACCAGACTGCCAGGAGGGATCAGATGTTCAGAGAGAATGCAGCAGGCTAAGGGGCCTTTCACAGAGGACGTGTTCTTGCTTAAGAAACAGATATACAGAGCGTAATGAAATAGAACAGAAGGTGCGTTTATTGGCTTATTAACTTCTGTACACCATTGCTAATATAAACACTTCACTTCTCTATATGTAAATACACTTGAAAATATGTAAATATGCTTAGCCCACAGATTCTTCTGATTGGCCCACTACTTGGAAGCTGATATTGATCCACTAGAATAATTTTAACATGGCGTTTTGGCCAAAGATGTCAATGTAGCTGATAAACGTAAAATAAAAAGTGCAAAAATGGAATGCAAACACATTTGGTTTGAATGGCCCCTGTATGTTTGTTTGCACAGTCTTAGATCTCTATGGTAAATTTGTGCTCTAAACTGTCTCTACAAACTTCTGATTGCATTTCAACAGCCATGCTGTCATGTAGACGTGACTTTTCTGATATTGTCTCATCTTGGCTCCATCTTTGAGTGGATGTGTGTGTGTTTGCGACTGCAGAGCTGGTCCATCAATATGCATTATTTTCTTAGTGTGCTAAGAGCCTTGAGGAGGGTGTCCAACTTTTTCTAGCTCTCCAGCCATTTTAGAGTAATGATTTCTGAAAAGTTGGCATAGGAAAAAGCCTTTGGAAGTATTTTGGCAGCAGGTAGATAGATAGAGAGAACAGGAGAGAAACAGACAGCCAGGCAGTGGAGCTCTTCATAGATGTGTATATGTGAATGATGACCAGGATTTGACCAGGAGAAGGGTCTGCATCTGGGGACTTCTGACAAACTGGGACTGAAGTAATGTGAGAGAAGTCAATGTGGGGACAAGAAAAAAAAACAAAATGGAAAATGTCAAAAAAAAAAAAAAGGTCATAGTAAATTACATACAACCGTGTGCCAAGTTCTATATTGAAGACAATAAGAAACACTGATTACAACCCATGGCGAGACATTTTTTTTCCATCAGGAATCTGTATAATGAGTGTGTTTTATGTCTGTGTTTCATTGGTTGTTCTCTCCCCTCTTCCCCCCCTCTGCACTCCCGCTTTTCCAGAGCTTTACATGCCCATTTTCACAGAGTTTTTTAGCTTTTAGGTGTGAACGACCAGGGTAAAACGGGCCTTTAAGACAACAGACTGTTTATGAGAAAACTTGCCAATACAGGCATTTTGACATAATTTTGTGTGAATACGTCCTTTCAAGTGTAGGAAGACGTGAAAGAGAAATCAATTCAGTATTTGTGCGCTGTCTGAGGCCCGGCTATCTGGGCGAGCTCTTCGGGTGTGTGTTGCGCACACATAACTTCTCTAACAGCACACAATTACCGAATTGAGTTCTCTTTTAAATCTTCTTGCGACTGAGTATCTAAATTGGCAAGGGTTAAAAATGTATGTAAATGATAAAATGTGAAGATGCAGTACTTGCCCGATTGGGACAGTGACAGTTCCGAGTGTCGTTCACACTGGACCCAAGCAGTCCTTATTGTCAAGCCCTTTGTAAATGACGGAATTTGCATTTGTGGTTGAATGGCCTCTTTTACGAAAGTAAAATATCAACTGACATTATGTTAACTTAATTCTCATTAATTATAAAATTAATTATTAGTGTTTGCTTGATAAAAAAAAAATGTGGCAAAAAACTACAGTCAATGGAGCATTTCAAAGTTTGGTGTCAAAATGCCAAATTTTAATTAAAACTTAACTCTATTAATTTGTTGGACACACAGTGCTGTTTTGATATGTTAATAATAATGCTATTTGTATAACATCATCTTCACAGTGGGTGTTTCATTCACTTCACAATTTGAAACAGGCTGGAGTCATTTGAGAATCTTTCAACATCACAAACATTTCATTTAGTCTTTTAGCACCAAATCATCACTCCCTTTTTAGGTCTTATGTGTACTTAAACACTAAAAATCAACACGAGAGGCAAGATACCAAAGACTTGCTCGGTGTACTAAATCTCAGGACCTGATTATAAACTAACAGAACACAATGATGAGGTACTGTGGCAAATGCAATCAGCCCACAATACACCGGCCACCATTTTCCTCACCAACTGCTATGAGCGCAGAGAGGCCTTTGAGAGCTGTACTCAGCGACGGGAGCAATCACGAGTGTTTTTGTGTGCAGACGCAGAGAGGTGGGGAGAGATGGGTGAAATGCGTCACTG
Source organism: Chanodichthys erythropterus (assembly GCF_024489055.1). Taxonomy (NCBI): domain Eukaryota; kingdom Metazoa; phylum Chordata; class Actinopteri; order Cypriniformes; family Xenocyprididae; genus Chanodichthys; species Chanodichthys erythropterus. Next base: position 7,976,122 of record NC_090244.1, read on the forward strand.
AAGTGTGCTGATCAGCTGCCTGTTAAGCTGTTACTCTCACACACACACACACATAAATGTAGCACAACACAAGAACACCACCAACTGCAGTCAAGACAATAAAAAGCTGCTCAAATCCCAAATTAAACCTTCACAAATGCTAGAATCCTGTTCCAAATGCAAATCCCCAATCCTCCTCTTCTTTTCTGAAACAATGCCCTCGGCATTCAGCGCTATAGTCTTTGGTTTAGCCCAATGAGCAACTGGAATAGTTTAAGGGTACAAATGCTTTTTGGGGAAAAGAAGTGGAGTGGCAGATGTATAGTTTGTGGGTCCTCAAGCGGTAGAAATTCAAAAGGTAGTGTGTAAAAACCCTTCAAGGCGCTATATTTTATCCATTTTCTATGTACAGCAAGTCACTTCAGATAAAAGGGTCTGCTACTGACTACTGACCTTTAAGACAAAGAAAGTGTCAATGCTTTCTGAAGCTAGAGCCACATACCACGCTAATGCAAAACCAGAGCATATGGCGTTACTCTGCTGCTAATTATTTCATCTCTTTTCCGCTGAATGGGTTTAGCAGCTGTTCACAACTCTCAGGTTGAGGATTCATTTTCCTGAAATGCTCCCTAAACTCATTCCTTTTAGTTGCAGTGATAAGAACCAGTTGTTCCTAAATTTTTCCCCCTTATTCCCCATCTGAACAACCATGTTCCTCAGGTATGCTTATTACAACAGCGGTGGAGAAAAGTGACAGGTGTGTGGACAGTGGGAGGCCCTTGAAATGTCTAGTAGTCATGAAATTGGGAAAGTCAATTTAACTTACAATAGCCTGTTCAGCTTGTGTTATACAGTGAATCAGCGTATCTGCACTTGTGACGGTGCTGGAAATGATGGGGAACAGGTCAAGATGTATTTAACTGAACTGTACAATTACCTGCTCAGCAGGAATTTTGCTTTAGTTATGGTCAGGGATTGGTAAGGTGTTGAAAGCAGGCTTAAGAGACAATGCACACACTCTTCACCTGTTCAGTGACATTCACAGCCTCCAGCGTGAGAGCGTGTGCGGCTCAGTCTCACTACCCCCCCAAGTCCCCTCTACCTTCCTCCGCATCCTCACAGGATCATCCTATCGCTCTGAGGGATGACAGCTCTAGAAACATGACATTTAAGCCCCACTCTCGCTCCTTTTATCTCCATCTATCCATCCATTCTCCTCTGCAAACAGGCCGAAGCCTTACCTGCAGGATACCAGACAGGCAATCAAGTAATTATGGGCCTGGATGAATGTCTCACGTGTCTCATCGTTCTCCAGAGGAGAGTGACAGGCTCTTTCAGAGATGAATAAGGTGTCTTCCGCCATTTCGGACGGGTCATTTGTTGACCTGATGTCACTTTTGTCAGCCTTAATCACTGTTTCGGACTCATGCTGAGTCTCAGGTGCGACAAAAGACACTATGGGCTTTGTATTATACTGTGTCCGAACCAGGCACGACTCAATAAAAAGTGTTAGTAATTCCCTTTGATTAAAAAAAAGTGTTTAAAGTGTTATTACTTTTTGTTTTAATCAGGCCACAATCTCAGTAAAATCTAATTGGCTGGAAGTCCCACTCAAAATAGCTGTAAATTAATAATCAAATATTCTCACTGGCTGTGATTCCATCTCTTCTCACAGTATTTTGGTCTGTCTAACATCTTGGCCTTGTTATCCAGCCCATTTTTTGCTCAACTTTCCTGTCATCTTAGAATCATGCTGCTCAGCTCTCCTTGAATAATTTCCTTCCTTTCGCTACTTTTTCTCTTCCCGTTTTCATAGTCTCTCTCCATATTTTATCTCAGTCTCTTGCTTTCTCTTCCTCCCTCTATATAACACATTTTTGAAGCAATATGATTTCAGCGTTGTAAGTTTTCTGGTGAATCCCTGCAAGGAAGCTCCATGCCAAGACACAGCCACGGCAGCGGCTCGGATTAGCGTGCCACGCCTTTTTATCCAGAGACCTGCATCGCAAAGCTCTTAGCTCAAGTCTCACTTTCTGAACAGAAAAAAAATAACATCAAATGGAGAGGAGAGAGAGGGAGACGAGAGAAAGCACCATATGGCATCAAAAATTCAACTCAGAACACAGGGATCCTTCAAGGACTCTCACAATCTGTCTGAGAGTCTGAAATGAATAATGAAAAATCAATCCGCCGTGCTGGGTGTGAAAGTGTCCCATGTTTGATTGACAGGCCAATGTCAGGCATAAATAAATGGAGATGCAGGGAGAGCTTGTTCATTATGCCACACTAATGAACGCCAGGAATTCTGTGCAAACACAAAAAGAGCACGTACACACATCACAGTCTATCACAATGCAAGCTTTTTAACAAGGATGAGTAGAAAAGTTCTCAAGCTGTTTAAATCAAACTTTATGTGTGTTTGCAAGTGTGCCTTGACTGGTGATTTGTACATCTTACAGGGCTCTACATACACATTTCTGCTTAAGAGCACCCGTATACCTACAATAAAAAAAAAAAAAAAACTGACTGTGCCCATAAAGTTTTTCAAGACTCTAATTCATTAAGTCAAGTCAACCCGAAAATATATGACACCCCACCCATCAGTGTTCAGCACAGGTTTTACTCTCTCTCTAGCCATTATCACTGCGTGGTGTGACGCTTTGCTCAATATTCCGCTCTATGCACATGTGCTCCACTCGCTTCACTCATGTACTGCTCATGCTCATCGTAAAAGCAAAGTCCGCACAAATAACATGCCAGTGTGAAATTTCTATGTAGCCGTATAGTTGTTTCTGTTTGCAATAGCCCTACTGTGCTGTAACATGGTGTGGTATAGCCGTGCTGGCTAAATGACGCTACCCTCTCATTCACTGATCCACTCCCTGCTACACTCTGCTCACATGCTCTGATAATAATAGCTTTGTAGGACTATACGTTATTTGGATAATTGATCAAAAAATAATTCAGTTAAAACAGATTCTGTTGAATAAAGAATAATATATTGATATTTTTAATATTAATATGTTTTCTGTTCAATTTTAGTGTGTTACTTTCGTTACAGTTCAATTTTAGTGTGTTACTTACTTTAGTGTGCTACTTTATTTTATTGGCTTGTAAGTATCATTAAAATTATTGAATTTCATTAAAAAATCTTAAATTAATACAATTTTACACACACACACACACACACACACACACACACACACACACACACACACACACACACACACACACACACACACACACACACACACACACACACACACACACACACACACACACACACACACAAAGCTAATTTAAAATAAAAAAATAAATCATTTTTAAAAAGCATTTTCGGTTTCAGTTTTTGGCCAAGTTCATTCAGAAGTTTCAGTTTCGGCCCAGAATTTTCATTTCGGTGCATCCCTAGGCACTTCTGAATCACTCATGCTGTTTTCAAATTACTGAATTGATCTGATATTCTATCAATCTAACCTACATGCTAGTGCTAGGCGGTATACCGGTTCATACAAAATACCGGTATCTATTTTTGTTATGATATGAATTTTGATGATACCTCAATACCAGTATGTGTCGCTAAAGCCGGGGACACACCTAACGATTGTAAGCCCGATTATGAATGTAATTTGATACTTACGACTGATCATGTCCAATCGCGCCGAGTCAGAGCCAGTTGCGTTCAGTCGGTGTTTACAGTTGGTGCTTAAAATCGTGCAGTGTGCTGCGTCTAACGATTCTAGTCTTAGAATTTTAGAAACAGTCATTGCCAGTCCTCCTCACAAAGATTCTTCTCAAATTTGATAATTCCCACTTCTGAAGTAGTGATTATGAGCAAATCGCATTCAAGTTTCGTTTTTTTTTTCAAGGAAAGTCATCTTTACAATAGCACTGAGAGCACGTGAAGGCAGCATAATATTTGCGACCGATGACGTCTCTGTTTCCTTGGAGACTGTGTCAGGCGATTGTAAACAAGCGGCGAAATGGCGTCAAAAACGTTTGAAACATAAAAACACATTGGACAACCGGTATGGAAGAAAAACTGGTTGAACTCTGGCAAGAGTACGAATACAACATGTCTTCGAAGGAATACCATAATAGAAGCAATAAGGAAAGAAGCTGGGCTGCTATTGCGGAAGCTTTGAACGTGTCAGGTAATGTACAGGGCCGGATTATCCATAGACGGCATTGGGCGAGTGTCCTGGAGCACCAGCCAATATTATTTATCTGATACGGATACAAAATTAACAGTTGATACAATATATACAGAGAGAATATAAAGAGCCCTGCCCCTTTGATCGCAAAAGTGAAAGTGCCCTTTGAGGTCGCATTGTGGTAGTATAAAGTTAACGTTACTTCTGTGGTAATTTAATGGTCTGTACAGTGCCGTTTCAAGTCGAACAAGCTTCATTGAGGATCGTTGCTTAACAACGGCCGACACCACCGGAGTGCAAGCCCTAAAAATAGATTTAAGCATATGAATTACAAATATTCTACCTATTATTGAGATTTTGTTTACTCACCTCAAATTCTCTCTGTAGAGAACAAATCCATGTTGCCTCTCCAGCCACGACCTCACACATATCCTGCGCGTTTTTCCTCTTTTTTAGTTATTTTCCGCACAAATATATCTGCAGATGAAGAGCGCCAGCTGTTTGTTTACATCCATTTTCAAGATCCCGCGCACAGTGTGTTGCTTAGCAGCGGTCTCAATCATAAACGTTTGTGTTCTTCTCCGACTGTCAACGATTAAAATTGGCTCCAGTCGAAGGAAACAATCGGTATGTGTGTTCAGTTCAGTCTTAGAATGTTTCAGCTAATCGTTAGGTGTGTCCCCGGCTTTAAACAACTTTCGGAACGCGGCGCAGCGTCACTGTTTGAGAGCGTCCTGTTTCACTGTTGCACTGTAGTGAGAGCACAGCTGAGATCGCATCACAGCCTATGGTAAGTCCGAAATCACCCCCTAAACCCCCTATTCCCTACGTTATCCACTTATATTGTTCACTTGAAAGAGTGAATGAAAACGAGTGAGTGAATTCGGACAGCCGTTGTGTGTATATCGGCTGTACACTTGTTATTGTGGTGCAATGTTGAATGAGTGCACTCAATAACGTCCACTATGGTTTTGAAGAATGGGCAAAAATGTAACTGCTTGATTCTTTCTGTGTTAAACTTACGTGTGTCATTTGTTCAGAGACTGCTCTTAAATGTACTGAAAATATCCTTAGACGGTTTAAATGTTCTTCCACGTTTCTTCCTCGTTTTGGCAGTTTGTTGTTATATAGGGTTAGATTTTTAAAATGCTTAAGATTCCCTCAACTCTTTTTTTTCTATCTCTATGGTCATATTTTAATATTCATGTGTCTGTATTGAGTGATGCAGGTCTGTGTTTTATTGGTTGTTGTCTCCACACAGCATCATTTTGTGGGGCTTTGTAAACCTGTATTAACTCTAGTGTGAAATTTTTCTACAATATTCACTCATCATGGCATTCTAGTCAATCTACTGCATTATTTCCTTTCTCAATCAGTAGAAAATGTGGTTAACGCCCAGTCATGCATAGAGGAAAAAATACCGTCATATACCATGAAACCGATATAATTTTGAAAAATACCGTGATATAAATTTTTGGTCATACCGCTCAGCACTACTACATGCTATACTGAATAAATGTTTGTGGGAATTTCCCGCATTGTAAGTGTGAAACCTGTGGGAATGAGTAAAGCAATGCGCAATACCAGCAATTCCATGCTGAAATTCAGGCCCGGATATATGATTGTCTCTGCATTACATAGCCAACAAAATATCAAGACGAGTCAGAGTAATAGAGCACAAACATTCCAGGTTTCAGACACATTTCCAGACACAGAGTAAATGCATCTGGTTGTTGAAGCCACATATGTAAATTTACTCCTCCCAAAATGGCAAGAAATAAAGGTGTGAGAGTGTGTTATTGGCTCCCTGTAGCCAGATACCACAGCATGACTGCGACACGCATCTCCACAGATATGGCCTGCTGAGATGAGCATCTCAGAAGCGCACACTACCACAGCAAATGAAACTCAACTTTCGCCATTGCATCTTGAAGTTTAACACAGTCATCTTCATTTGAAGTAGTTAATGCTAAATTCTCTCATCAGTGCTGATGACGCTCTCACTCTGATTTTGCATAGCATGTGAATTGAAGATTGGATTTATATTTGTTTTGCGGAGACGCATTTATACAGCCAACTGTAAATAGAACAGTTTAAACAATTCAGACAGCTATCCTACACATGAAGTGACAATTGTAAATAGGCCCAAAAATCACCTTGGGTGCTAGACAGACTATAGAATAAAATACAGGCTCTCAAGATGCTTTTTAAAAGTTAAAAACTCGGTGGACTCAATGGAATGGATCCATGCATGTGTACTGTCTGACCAACAATTAAATAATAACATATTTTTACCCTGATGTTATTATAAGTGCACAAGCCTAAAAAAAACAAAAAAACAAATAGCGAGACTTGGACACATTAATTTTCACTGGCACTGTTTGCCTCCTGTAACCTCCACAGAAATAATCATTAAATGAATGTGACATTCTTCCAATGGAAACTTTTACATACACTGGCTTCTATTAGTAAGTAGAGCCCTTTCCTACAGATCTGACACCAGTTATTTCTGTTTTTCATGTAACATATGCTGTTTTAGGACAATATCATGACTTTGGATCAGAGGAATAATTGAGGTTCCACCAGAATAGTTATTTTAATGTGTTTGGTTGACTTCTGACACTGCATAAACAAAGGAATTAAAACTAAATTATCTAATACTGCTCCCCTCCAGCTTGTTATCTCCTTAGTAATAGATGTCTGAAATGTGTGCATCAGAATCACTGGTCTGAATCGGTCGAAAATGAGTTACTTAATTTGTTCAGCTCTGTCAGTTTACATTAGAGAGGAGATTCATGATAGATAGATAGATAGACAGACAGACAGACAGATGGACAGAACGATGGAAAGGACAATATAACAATATAATGATAGATAGTTTAATTAACACTGGACACAAAAGTCATCGCATCACATGGCAGCTTGAGGCCGTATACACTGGACGCGACAAAGTGACTGTTGCAAATTTCTTTGTATCACAAGTAGCATGAGCGCTTTGAGTACCTCAGAAATAGAATGAGCCATCAGTTTACTGTTAGGAATGTGTCATGTCGCATCGCATCTAGGGCCCTATAATTTCCACGATCACGGAATCGCGGACAGAATCGAGGAATCCAGTCATAAAAACGGAATTTACTATATAACGTGCAATGTCACGGAATTTGTCAAATTTTTGATGAATGAATTAAAAGTAGGTCAGTATACGTAAATTAAATCACGATATAGACTAGTGACTGAATATTAAACCGCAAAAAGACTATTTAAACATGAATCCTGCATGCCTGTGTGCCTCTGAAATGAATGATGCTGAAGCGCAGTTTCATTTACCTCACACACAATCGCGCAGGCGCACGCACGCTGAAGCACGTGCGATGCTCGCAGTGTTTTCGACCTCTGTCGCCTCAGTATATGAGGCACGAATTCATCTCCAGATCTGCTCTGAAAGTCACTTCATCAGCATTTAACCGCTTCGTTTGAGAAAACTACCGTCATAAACACAGAAAAACTCAAAGCTCTAGGCAAACCGTCAAAATAAAAGTTTGATTTAACTTGACAGAAACATATTACTGTTGTACAGTAGAATTTAGATAAATTAATTTAATAATAAATTATTAAAATATATTTTAAACAATAATCTCAGTGTTTCTTCCATGTTTTAATTTTAACAGTAAAGCTCTGTTGTGCATCACATTGTTTGACAAAAAAATTTTAATTTCATGATTAAAAAATAAATTAAATGGTATGCGTTCATTTGATTGCCAGAAAAATTTAAATACACAACAGAACTTCTGAAGAATTTTTTTTTATAAAAATATATTTTTTAATGAATTAATATTGTTGTTTTTAAGAATTCAATTAATTAGACATGCTTTTTGATTATTAAAATAGAATTAAACCATTAGAATGGAATCCAGAAGACAGAATTTGGTAAAAAATAAAATTGGAGGGGAAAGAATAAAACGTAGGGCCCTAAAAAAATGTATTTTTTTTTGTTAAACTTTTATTAAATTGTTGGTAAATTGGACAAGATTCATTATTTCAATAAATTAGACATGCTTTTTGATTACTAAAATTTAACTAAACCATTAAAATGGAGTCAAAAAATAAATAAAACAGAAAAAAGCGGAATCCAGAAAAATTAAAGAGGAAAAAACGGAATTTGGGAAAAAAATAAAATGGAATTTGGGAAAAAATAAAACGGATTTTATAGGGCCCTACGCATCCAGTGTAGACAGCATCACTGATTATAATGGATTCTATTTGCTTTTGTTGCGTAACGCCACTTATATCTGGTGTATAAAATGCACAACACCGCTGTATACTGCGTCAAAGGGACACGTCGCTCACTCAGATGTAAACAAGCCCAACGTGCATGAGAAGCACATGGCGGAACGAGTGAAGGAGACGCGCTGAATGAAAGTGCACATTCACTCTCTGACAGCAGAGGACGCTGATATAACTGACGCTGATAGAAGCCGCTGCGCTACTGAACAGTATTTAAAATGCTTCAGCTATTCAGTTTTTTGTATTCGCAATGTTGTTCATCACAGCACCAAAAATGTAATACTTAAAGTTTTAATAGGCTAATTATTTTCAAACTTAAACATTTTAATATTTTAATGTGGACTACAACATGCCCTATAATGACTGAAAATGTTCTGATTAGGCTATTTGTTATTGTTCAGTAAAACTTAGTGACAATGCTAATTCATTATTACCAAAATGACAATGAAAACAGCATTTATTAATCTTAGTTAATATTAATTTCTTAGTTAATGTTTAATAACTTTACTAAAATCAAAACTTGTAACTATTATTTAATGAGCCACAGCTAAAGCTAACAATGATCAGTTGTATTTTTTAACGAACATTAACAAAAAATACCTTCTGTAACAAATGTAGCTATTGCTCAATCTTTTTGTGTTTGTGTTGTATTTATTTAAATGTTCAGAGTTCAGAAGAAAAAGAGTTCTTAAACCTGTTATACTTTGACAACACTTTTTTGCAACTTATTTCAATACCGTGATAATACGGTATACCATAATAAAAGCTTCAGCAATTATCGCAACATGAAAATTTGATACCGTCACACGCCTAAGGCTGACGATGACTAAAGCATATCACCCAACACTAACAACCGACCGTATTTATGAGGATACTTGTTGAGACAGGCCTTTTGAAATAATTTTGTTTTGTTTGTCTGTTCAAGCCAAGAAAACACAAAGGAGAACTCAGACTGACAAAATTTTAATGGAGTTTCATTACTGCTGTTTAATTTCTTATTGCAAATTTTCTTTTCTTTTCTTTCTTTTCTTTTTTTTACAAAAAAAAATATAATTATTTCTATAAAAACTTGCATTGATAAAAATAAAAACTTATAATTTTGTGGTGGGGCAAGAGGAAATGTTGGCAGGGCAAGTAAAAAGAATTACTAGGTCAAGAAAAAAAATATTAAGTTTTCAGATTTCAGCAGGGTCAGAAGAATTTATTATTTATTGGTTGATTTACAGTAGGGTAAATGTGAGAGGTGAGGAGAAAGGAGAGGAGGAGAAGAAGGGAGAGGAGAGGTTCATTTTGGCAGCTCTTTCCACTCCTGTCCTCCCACACACGTGCTATTCACAGACTCCTCACAGCGAGCTCAGAGGGCATTGCACTCCCAGGGATTAATTCACATACAGTGTTTCAGCTGTCAGATACATTCCTGCTTTTCGTCTCCCAGCTAAGCGTTTAATACCATAACAACAGAAGAGGGAACATCTGGCAAGACAAACGAGACAATGCGGGCAGCAAGGAAAAAAGAATACAACATAAGCCGAAATTAATTTCCCCAATCACAGCTGACGCATCTCCATCTTAATGAAATGAACAGTGACAGACGCATGGGAAAGGCGACTCGACAAGCATCTACAAGGACTTCTCGGAGGGGCCTTCACGATTGTGTGAGTACATGTGTGGGTGTGTGTTTGTGCAAATCTGTCTTCCTCTTGAGTAAAGCAACAGAGCTTGACAACAAGAAGGTGAATGATATACTGGAACATCACTACAAGCCTCATGCAGCATTGTGTCCACATACACAAGCATAGCAACTCTCAAAAGAAACAGGAGATGAATCTTTGATAAAGCACCGATACCACTCACCTGCCCGTGACTGATGAAACCATGTTTTTGTGCAATCCTCTCAGCCTCCTCGGCTCCCCCTTCAATGTGGACGGCCCACGTGTTGGTGTAGATGCCTTGGCCTGCAATCAAGCGTACCTCAGCAGCCAGGAGGACCAGGTACGCCCCCAGAAACAGCAGCAGGGTCCAGCGGCCCTCCATGAACAGGAGTGCTTCGTCTCCAAGCCTTCTGGTCTTCTAGATGGAGTTTGTTTTTTAATGCATCTGTGGGCTGCTCTGTAAATTCAGCACTGTAATGACCTAGAGAAGATAAGACAGAGTGTCAGAAAAAAAATACTATAGCACACCAGGAGGCCCATCGTTTTCTATAAAGCCTAGGTTATCTAAACATAACTGTTCTGTCAGAAAACATCCTCAGAGGGACCATGGTGAGTCATAAATTTTCATAAAGGTGTCTTGAGTGCTATTGATAGCGTTACACCAAGGGAAACTGGGATATAAACAACACTTTGTAGGACAAGGAGGAGAATGTGCGTTTCACAACTTTGTACCCACTTGCTTGTATATATCTAGAACAAGTTCACATAAAAGGACATAAAATCTATCTTCTGCTGATGTTGCTTGTCTTAAAGGAACAGTTGACCAAAAAATTCAATCCTGTCATTATTTACTCACCCTCATTCCAAACCTATGAGACTTTTTTTTTCTTCCGTGAAACAAAAACTTGTCTATGCTCTTTAATGCAAATAAAGCTTTTATATATCAAAAGGGAATAAAAGCACAATGTAAGTGTCATAAAAGTAGTGTGATCTGTATTCTAGGGGTGTAACGATTAAATATTTTTTTACGATTCTGAACTCACAATTCGATATTATTGCGATACTCCAAGACATATGGTAAAAGGATAACAAAAAATGTACTGCTGATTAAAATGATGAATTTGGTATTACATTGGGGGTGGAAATTAATCGGCTTGGACTTGGTGCTGGTAACCCAATGCACAGGACAATGGTGACATCAGTATAACAATATTCATGATTCTAACACTGAAACATATGAATATGTTTGCACTCTGTCACTCACTAGATATATTTAAAATAATGTAGGCCACTTTTACTGGTAACATAAGACATTTAGCATTATCAGGACCCACAAAAATTCCCCCATTGCATTGTTATACATTATATTCAACATTATATATAGTAATTTAATGTAGTAGTAATGACACTAAAACTCTGTAAACTATCTCATCAATAACAGACATTAACTTTCCCATTACAGGATGATATTCGCCCCTTTTCCAGGGGCATTTTTACCATTATAAGATTTTTTTCCCCTAATCTTATTAAATGTATGCATTATATTTCGTTAATTTCTTAAATTAAAATGAAAATTAGTTTTTAAATGTTAAACAATAAATCCAGTTAGAACAATCAGACTGTTACCAATCAAAAGAAATCATCAAAAAAATCCATCTTTGCACTGCAGAAGTGGCACAGAAGCTCCATCTGAAGTGGTATTATTTAGACACATTTAGACTTCATGCAGCTCATTGATTAATAATGTTGTACGAATGTTTTTAAATATAATTTTTTTAATTTAAAAATAACAAAAAAAGTTGATATTTTAAGTAGAAACAGTCCAGGTAAAGTGTTTAATATGACAATAAATGTAAATATGAAAATAAAACCGGCAGTAGGTGGCGATAAATCTGTGCATTCAATCATTCAAAATGCATATTTATTCAGGAATCACGGCTGCTTGGAGATGTGCAACAGTTCTGGTGTGGCTTTGTTTGAAACTATTTTCACGAAATAGAGCAAAAGCAGACAGTATTGTGGCTAAAATGTTAATTCACTTCATTTCAACTTGTTTATTGGACTTCAATAAGATCAGAAAGTATCACATTTGCAATCATGCCAATACTCAGAGTCTACTTGTGTTATTACTTAACTTGCATATTAGGCGTGCTGCGATAGACGTGTTATCAGTGTTCAGCTGCAACATCGGTTATATCTCTTGGCCCCCGTGACCGTGGCACTGCCCCCCACCGTCGTTTTGATTATTTTTATAGTAATAAAAATCATTTAATTCAGTTAGAGAACAGACTACAGTTAAAAACTGAATGCTCAATTCAGCGTTAGCCAAATGAGAGTTGCAGATTTCACCTCACTTCACACATTTCGCCTCACTTTTCTGAATGACAAGACGATGGATGAAGATTTGTTTGCAAAGCGAAATGTAACAGCGATTTGAGCGAGCATATTTAAGCGAGTTTGTCATTGTACTGTTTTGTTGTTGTTTTTCATTAAAAATAATAACGAACCCACCCACCATTCAAGCAATTTCCATCTCCGAATTGCCGCTACTTCAAAAGTGAAAGTAATATGCACACGGGCATTCATAATGGTGTGTTTTTGTTTTTTTTTTTATTAATTTTTGAAGGCATTTTTGCCCCAAGCCCCGTTAATTTCCTACCGTTAGTATTTCCATTTAATTTGGCTGAAACATCAGCAGCATGAGACAGTCTGGTAATTGCACATCACTTGTTTCACCTTTTAAACATTCTCTGAAGTGTAGTCCGTCACGCACGTCTTTTGCACTCGCTCTGCTGACTGAAGCAAAGCCTTTGAATGAAGGTATAAAAGCAGCTGATTGCAGTACAAAACATAACTGTTGAAACATAACTGTTATATATATGGTCTTTACTGTCACTTTAGATTAATTTAATGCATCCTTGCTGAATAAAAAGTATTAATTTCTTTCAAAACTACTGAATGGTAGTATATATAAAGTATATATACAGTACAATCATGGACTACTTTTAAAATGCCCTTGGATTCTTATACCAGAAGAACATTTTAGGAACAGCAGTCAAGGTTGGCAAAAGACAGAAGGTGTTTTATACAAGGTTTGACACCATATACATTGGAATGATGACCATATAGCTTAAGTATTGCACCATTCACCAGAGAAGCTCTCCGACACAGCAAGAGGGAGTCCCGTGAGAGTAGAGGAGCTCCTTAGAGACAGCTCAGTTCTTGCTGACTGTGTAAGTAAGCTCAAAGCTTGGCTCAGGGCTTGGTGTATAACCCGACACCCTCTACAACAAAACAGAGCATGAACAATAAAGCCTGGCGTGTGCTCTCGAAGACAGCGAGCGTGCAAATTCATAGTGTTTACCTGCTAAAGTGAATGCGTGACGCATGAGGTCTCGAAATAGTGTTAAAATTATAGCGCCAACCTGCACAATGTCTTTTAAACTGAGGTTTAAAACAAGAGAATGCCATTAGCAAAACAATTCCTCTGAGTATGATGGTTACAATGCAGAGTTTAGCATTTAAATAGCAGCTCCTGGTAGCAAGAAGTGAGGATCTTAGTAAAAGGCCTGCTGAAGAAACAAACAAATTGTCACGTCTAAAATCTGCATTACAGAGCTCATTAAGGGCTGGCACAGTGCAGTGAGCTGGAGAGGAAAGAAGAGAAAACCATGTGTGTCTTACTGATGGAACCTGTGAATGTCACACCTCCGCAAGCACAGAGAATGAGAGAAAGAGAGAGAGATACTGTATCCGCACGCTTCACTGTAACCTTATCTAAACCGTATCTAAACCTAATCGATTGATTGAACCAATTAAAGGGATAGTTCACCCAAAGATGAGAATTATCCCATGATTTACTCAATCTCAAGCCATATATAACTATCTTCTTTCAGACTAACACAATCGGAGGAATATAAATATTTGAAGCCCCAAAACTGCCTTCTGAACAGATGACATGTATGGCCTTCTGAAGTGAAGTGATGCATTTTTGTTAGAAAAAACATCTACATTTATATCTTTATAAATTCAAATAACTAGCTTCCGGCAGACGACTGTACGCATACTGTGCAAGTCGACTTACGCCACAAGAGTAACCCCTGATGCGATGTATGTAGGAGTGTAAGCTTAGACGCCTCTCGCAGTTCAAACAAATAGGGCTGGGCAAAAAACTTAAGCTCCTCTTCTCTTATATATCGAAAAATTTTCGACATTTCTCCTTAAGCATTATCGTTTTAGACTTTTGATTCGTGACTGGTGTTTTGTTTTGCTCCATCTTCTGCGCTTCCACGTTCGTCATTACATCATGCGTCAGGTCAGGGGTTACTCTTTCACCAAAAATCGATGCGTTCGGCCGTCTGCCTGAGGATAGTTATTATTAGGGCTGTACGATATTGGAAAAAAACTGACATTGCGATATATATTGCGATATGAAATTCACCAGATTACTTGAATAGCTCTATTTGGAAAGAATGAATAATTCTAGTACGATTGGGGTGATTTAAATTAAATAAACAGTGCTTTATATTTTTCAGGTAAATATTCGGGTACAGAAAACGAATAATCAAATGTAAAAGAACATTGCATAGTCTTCACTGTATAATTAATCTGCAGCAAAAGTGATTTCCTCTTTGTATTCGGTTGTTTGTTAACATTCATGTCACAGAAAGCAGCAAGCCTGCTGTCTCTTTAAGACCGAAAGCGTGGATCCTTTATAATGATACACATCCGTTTTCTTTGTTTGCGTTACCTAAGCCATAAGCAACTGTGTTTACAAGGATGCTTTTCAAAACATGGTGCCTGGTCTGTATTAACGATCCCTAAACTGGACATCGCACTTCCTGCAATGTGACTATCATGGATGCGCACACCACGATTTTGATGCTAAAGCGATATATTGTGCATCCCTAGTTATTATAGTATAGTACTATTACTCACCCTCATGTCTTTCCAAACCCGTAAGACCTTCATTCATCTTCGGAACACAAATTAAGATATTTTTGATAAAATCAGATGTCTCAGTGACATCTTGCATTTCCAGCAAGATAATTAACACTTTCAATGCCCAGAAAGCTAAAGACATATTTAAAACAGTTCATATGACAGTGGTTCAACCTTAATGTTATGAAGCGACGAGAATACAAAACAACGACTTTATTCAAAAATATCTAGTGATGGGCGATTTCAAAACACTGCTTCATGAAGCTTCACAAATTTTTTCTTTCGAATCAGTGGTTCGGAGCGTGTATCAAACTGCCAAAGTCACATGATTTCAGTAAACGAGGTTTTGTTGCGTCATAAGTGTTTCGAAATTTCAATGGTTCACCACTGGAGGGCGTGACTTTGGCACACGCTCCGAACCACTGATTCGAATCAAAAGATTCGTAAAGCTTCAAAGCTTCATGATGGATGGATGCATTTTTTTGGCTTCAAAATCTGGCCCCCGCTTCACAACTACTATAAACCTTGGAGGAACAAGGATATTTTTAAATATATCTCAGATTGTGTTCGTCTGAAAGAAGATAGTCATATACACCTAGAACGGCTTGAGGGTGAGTAAATCATGGGTTAATTTTCATTTTTGCCTGAATTAAGCCTTTAGGCTAATTTTAAACAGATTCAATTAGCAGCTAAGACAAGTCTACAAGACAGGTAATGGAAAAGAGGTCAGGTCTCGGAAAATTATTCGCCACCTCTAGTACTCTTATCCGCAAGCCATTTTCAACAATGTCAAATAACTGCCACTCAGGTTAACCGTCCCCGTTATTCAATCTTTCACCTGTCTCGACAAGACTAATTTAATAACGCAGCCACTTGTGAAAGCTTCTTCTAATGGATAAATGTTGGAGGTAATGAAGGGCTCACCTTTAGAGCGCAACACATGTAAGATGTGACTGAAAGGCTGTTGATTCCAAATCAGTTTCTGTTCTGACATACAAAACAAGGCTTGTGGCTTGTCTTTTCTTCACTTTATTAGGTCTGACAAGGTCTTTGTTTTGTTTCTGGTGTTGGAAACAAGGCAGAAGATTACTTTTTTTTTTTAGTTTACAAGCAGAACGTGGAACCAGTCCAGAGGGAATTCTGGTAATTGCATTTGCAACCACAACACTGACCAGAAACTATCAGAATAATTGGTTATCAACAGCCTTACTAGAACTGAAAATTAGTGCATTTCTAGTAAATCATGAATTCCTGGTGCTTCAGGAGCAGATCACAAAACCAAAATGACATTGGAATTAATGTGAAGCCAGTCACGTAGAACTTCAGGATCTTTTTGGAGGTCAGGCCATCAATCTTCATTCAACACTTCAAATGACTTATTTTTCATATTTAATGACTCTGAGCATGCATTAAGGCCTGAATTGAATGGAAAGTAAGATTATCTAGCTGTCTCTGAGGATCTGACAGATTGCATTCTTGCAAGAGGCGACGTCCCGGGCAATGTTACAGTATGCTGGCTAGGAGGGCCAAATTTTTATAGCGTGCTCTCTGGGGAAGAAAGAACAGTAATTACTATGCCTTAATAACTCCTCATCAAACACAACTACAACTACTAAACCTTTAATGATCCATGATGGCTTGGTAAGGGCAGGAACCGAAGTGCTTAGTCACTCATTAGAGAGAAAGAGACAGACAGCGCACAAATAGGTACTCTGTTTATCTTTTTTCCATCTCTCTCTTGTTAGGATCAATATAGAAGATGACCACACTGCCTGCTCTTAAAAAGCCCTGTGGGTAAAACCAGGTTTCATAAGCAAAGCTGCCAAGAGAATGAATGTTTCGAGACAAGTCAAAAGACACTTATAATACAATCAGGATCATCACACAGTCATTATATGAACTATATGAGACAAAGAATACCACAATACTGTCTTTATGCTTTATTAATTGTACTGAATACTGAATTTTCATTGGGTTCACGCGCTGGAGGAGCTCACGTGCACCGTGAATCAGTCAGATCAACGGAAATCGTTCAATTACGCTGAAAGCACCGGGCGCGATGCGATTATAAATCTTTGAAGGATTTGGAGTCAGTTTAGAAAATGTAAAATATTGGTATGTGCTCAAATGACTTTCTTTCTTTCGTGGAAGATAAAAAATGAGACAAATGACATCAGTCACCATTCATTTCAGTTGTATAGAAACAGGTGCAATTGAAAGTGAACGGTGACCGTTACTGTCATTGTGCCGAGCATCTCGTTTTTGTGTAGGAAATAAAGTCATATAGGTTTGGAGCAACACTATTCCGGGTGAGTATGATAACCGAATTATTATTTTTGAGTGAAGTACAATAAGAAAATTACAAAATAACGTTAATACATCAGACCAGTTTAACAAAAATGCGTAAACGATTTGTCTTGTCACTCGCAAAAACTCAAATAAAAAACGGTTAAAATTCAAATTATTTCGCTCAAATGGTATGAAATGTGTTTCAGAAGTTGGATTAAAATGTAAAGCTTTTACAAATTTACTAAATAAAAACTTTCTTACCTTTATCTTCGCCTCAGGTTTTCCGTTCTTATTTGATTAAATAACGACAACATACGAACTGTCATTTACCTCAGAAATGAGACCGTTGACCCCTCCTCGAGAACGAACCGAGCTGTCATTGCGCTTTACACAGCCTCGGGATCCGGTAACGGGCTCACATTTCAGACTACAGCTCCGGGATGAACTCCATTCACGACAGAAATTAAAAGTATATCCACTGAGAAACCGTTCACGGAGTATATTCGCGCCGCTCCGCGAACTCAACTCAGCATCACGCGGCGGGCGCGCGCAGATCGATGAAACTTTCAACAGTGCGCGCGTCTTCCTGTAGTGTAGTCCTTTATTTTAATTATTTATTAATCTTGGGTCTTTCAGTTTCCGTGCTGTACTTATTATCTAAATGTTTTCATATAAAATGAAAACCCCTGATCCGGTGTCATGTGTCATCGGTCGAGTCTGCTTTATTGTTCTATAGACATAACGGGATACATCCGTAGACAAATCCCTGGTAATCATAAATGGCCTACAATTCCCAGGAAGTACGTCATGGCATGAGCCTATTTGAGGTCTGCGATTCGCGGGCTCCATCTGTAGGATTCAGATACTCATGACTATTAATTTACCTCATCGCAAACCTCTTTCAAATGCAGCAGCAGTAGTAAATATATATGTGTTTAATGTTACTTATGTACGGCGTCGCAATGCAATTCTTAAAGACACAGTTCACCCAAAAATGAAAATTCTGACAGTGAAATTTTGACATTATTTACATTATTTAGTTTTCCAAGACTTATTTTCATTGGGAATGTTAGGAACTGTTCATTTTCTTGGCGTATTTTTCCACACAATGAAAGTGAATGGTCATAAACTTCAACGTTAATAGATTTTACGTGTTTTTTTTTGTTTTTTTTTGTTTGTTTTTTTGTGAATAAATTAAATTACAGTTGGATCCTTCTCAGTGTGGAGCGAGGGCTAAATGTAATCAGCATCGTTTCTGCTCTGACAGACATAAATTAGATTAACAGTTTTGCCGATATTGTTACTCCGAAAGCAGTAGCATGAAAACAGGATTTTCCTCAAGGATTCCTCTTTGCTGAACCAGCTCTGCTAAGCTGATTTTGTTAGTCCATGCAGTTCCCTCATTTAAAAAAAAAAAACTTTTTTAAATTGATTTTTTATTGCCAATGTGTAAAAAAAAAAAAAAAAAAAAAAAAAAATATATATATATATATATATATTAGACATAAATTAGATTAACAGTTTGCCAATATTGTTACTCCAAAAGCAGTAGCATGAAAACAGGATTTTCCTCAAGGATTCCTCTTTGCTGAACCAGCTCTGCTAAGCTGATTTTGTTAGTCCCTGCAGTATATATATATATATATATATATATATATATATATATATATATATATATATATATATATATATATATATATATATATATATATATAAAGAATAATTGTAAATGTACAAACTTTTCAGTACAAAAATATACTGAAAAGCCCTAATTATAAAATGTATTTAAAAAAGATCAAATAAAAAATATGAAATAATCTCAACAAAATATATTGCATCCTTAAAAAAAAAAAAAAAAAAAAAATGAAAATGGCAGCGCAGGTTACCTTGTCTTAAAGGGACAGTTCACCTAAAAATGAAAATTCTGTCATCAGTTTACAGTTCCTCATTTTTGGGTGAACTATCCCTTTAAGAACACAGCGCCCTCAAATACTAAACTAAGTATGCTTTATTTACATCACAATCTCAAACTATTTTAGAAAAGGATGGGAAAACAAGTGAAATATTTCACAGGCAATCCAACTGGAGCAATATCAGGGGAACAACAATAAAGGTTGGTCTCTCTCTTACAATTTAAATCGTAAATTATGTATATATCATTATAGTATTTGTTTTATTACATTTATTTAACGCTGATTGTAATAGGAATTATATCTATTTTACAATAATAAATATCACCATAAGAAAAATGTCAATATTTTACAATAAGGTCCCATTAGTTAGCATTAATTAGGCTAATACATTAACAATGAGACATGCTAATCTTTGTAACGGTAATAAAAAATAAAATTGTTCATCAGTACATCCAGACACATTAAAGAAATGGGAAAAAAGTCGTTTAATTGTGATTATAGCATGTTAATTTGTTTGTTATTTTATTTAAAAATATTCACAAATGTCACTAAGTAAAAGTGAATAAACATCACACAAAGGCTCAAAATGCTAGCACTAGATGGCGCGCCCGTGCAACAAATGAGTCTCCTTAGCGCTCTTCTTTCAGCGCATGCGCAGCGCCGTTCTTTGTTGTCACGGTCCAAATTTATCCCGGAATAAGGACAGCACGCATGTGCCGTGAACCCGGATGTATCAGGACTTGTTTGAATAAAGAACAAAAGCATCGAGCTGAAAATGCATCAAGACTGTTTTTAGAAAGTAAAGGAATCTGGTTCCGGTCCGGGTAAAGTAGGTTACCAGTGCTCGTTTCAGATGATTGATTACAGTAACTCACACTTTGGAGTTTAAATATTTTAATGTATTTGCTTTTAGTCACATAAACGCGGTGCCATACCACTGCATGAACATATTTGCAGCAATCTATAAATATAACACTGTAGCTTTATTTGCAGTGCTGCAATGCATTTGATTCACGTATACGGTAAGAAGTATGAACGCGGCAGCAACTGGTCCGAACCAGAGGTGCTGGAGCTGCTGCAGATCTGGTCGGACGTGCCGGTCCAAACCGAACTGGTAACCTGTCTCCGGAACCAGCATGTGTTCAACAGAATCGCCAGCACTCTGCGGCAAAAGGGCATCAATCGGACCGGGGATCAATGCAGGGAGAAGATCAAAAAGTTGAAGCTCGAGTACAAACAGAAGACTTTGAGATCGGCGAGGTATTACGAGCTGATGGAGAGGGCTCAGAGTAACCGATCCGCCGCAACCTCAGGTTCTACTCTGCCTTTATGGGGCGGTACGGTGGCGAACCAGATGATCGGACTGCAGGGGTCAGAGGCGCCGGGTCACCCGCCCAGAGCGGGTGAGATCCTGGAGATCAAGACGGAGGTGATGAGCTCGGATGATGAAGCGGCGGGCCCGCCCGAGATGCTCTACGAGTTTGGACCTGTTGATGAGGAAGATGAAACCGGTGCTGAACACAAAAATGCCGGTCCAAACACTGAGGAACAAGCTGAGATGGACGGAGAGCAGGGAAACACACATGTCATCTGCTCCCCATCAGGTATCCTAAACAGTCTGTTGATGAATAGATAAACGGATATGGATGTTGATGCATATTTTAATAATTACAATGCAATTGCAACCAAACATTATCTGCATGATGATGTGCACACAGTATACACAGATATTCCACTATACAGGCACTTGTTGCATAGATGGATACAGTAAATACAGTATATGTTAACATTTTCACTGGTTTTTGTATGTAATGTTTACCTACATATTGTTTTTATATGTGCCAGAACAATGTTCATTTTTGTCATTAAATCTTAAAGGAATAGTTCACCCAAAAATGTGAAATGTTGTTCCAAACTTGTATGAATTGATTTCAAGAAGATATTCTGAAGAATATGAGTAACTAAACAGTTGATGAGCCCCATTGACTTTCATAGTATGGGAGAAAAAATACTATAACTGTTTGGTTACGGACATTCTTCTTCAAAATATCATCTTTCATACAGGTTTGGGAGAACTTTAGGGTGAGTAAATGATGACAGAATTTTCATTTTTGGGTGAACTATCCATTTAAGTTTTCTTGAATAGAAACATACTAGTTAGGGTTGCAAGTTATATCGGCCACCATATTGGTATCTGCTGATATATATTCATTTTTAATGTTATCGTTATCAGCCCGGCCGATATATATTAAAGTTGATAATAAATCATGGATTATTTCCTTCAGCTGAGACACTTCAGATGCGTACTGTTCACCATGATGGTTTTGAATTGCTTGAAATATGATTGAAGTCACTTCAAAAAGGACAATACAGTTAAGTTCAACATGTGCAGAGCAAGTCTGTCATATTAGCTACATAAAATTATAATGAGAGCATAATAATTGTGTGCTTGAGACATGGCTTTTAATAGTGAAACTTATTTTGTAATTAGGCTCTCAAAAAAAGGGGGGGGGCGATATCATGTAATACTATACATTATAAATTGGTTTGTAATATTTGACTCATTCTAACTAATGATAATCACAGGTAGTTATTCTCACAACTTTTTAGATTTTTATGTAGTTTTTTTGGTTTGTTGTTTTAAAGTCTCCTTTGTTCACCAAGAATGCATTTATTTTGATTAAAAAAAATAGTAAAACAGTTATATTGTGAAATGTTATTACAATTTAAAATAACTGTTTTCTATTTGAATATATATTAAAATGCTTAATTTTCAGCATCATTAGTCTTCAGTGTCATATGATCCTTCAGAAATTATTATAATATGCTGCTCAAGAAACATTTCTTATTATCAGTGATGAAAAGCTTAATATTTTTGTGGAGATCATAATGCACTTTTCATGATGCTTTGATTAATAGAAAGTAAAAAAAAACAAAAAAAAACAGCATTTATCTGAAATATAAATCTTTTTGTAGCATTATATAGTTAATATTGGTGTTTTGTTCAAGTTAATGCATTTTTCTTTTCTTACTGACCCCAAACCTTTGTATATTTTAAACATTAATGCATTTGGCTGGCATGTTTGTTTTATTATCATTTATTTAGTGTGATCAAATTAGCATTTCTTTAGTATGAAAATGAAACCCATGACCTTATTGTTGCCAACGCCATGCTCTACCAGTCAAGCTTCTGGAAGTCTTTATATTATTTTCATTGCAACAGTGTGCAAAAAAGTAGCTTAGATGTAGCCTTGATAAGTTGTAAAACGTCAAGATTAAGTTGAACTCTGGGCCTGATCTATCAGTTTTAGCTGATAATCCATATTTATTAAGAGGGACGTGTGGTTGAACAGTGCACAGGCATTGCAGTATTTATGCAAAGCTCATTGTTGTGTCTGCTGTTGGCACTGTTTGTTATCCAGTGCCTTATTTTCAGCAGCGCAGATGTTCTTGACAGCCTTGGCATGTTATCACACCAACTGTTGTTTCAATCGAATTTTGAGTTGATTGTTTCAGTTAATTCTTAATTATGTTTTCAGTTGATGAGACTTTGTTTTTTTTTCTTTTACTTTAAACATGACTGATTATTTTTTGATGATATCACGCCACAGATTGCAGTGACCAGAACATGACTGGCTCCTCCGGTGCTGGTGTATCCCCGGCAACCGCTCCCATGGCGATGAGAGACGGAGGTAGCCATGGTGACCAGGAAGGGGTTTCCGGATCGTTCCATCAGAGGAAGCGTCGGCGGGTTGTTCGCGGGGGTGATGGGGTGTTATCGAGCGCTCTGGCTGGGTATCTAAGCTGGCAACAGACAGCGGAAGAGCGTTTCCTCGCTCTGGAGGAGGCCCGGATGCAGCAAGAAGCGAGGGCAGAGGAACGGAGGGAGCAGCAGGAGGAGAGACGAGCGAAGCAAGAAAGAGAACATGAGTTTCGTCTCATGTCCATGTTGACCAAAGTCCTGAGCTCGACACGTGGAACGGAAGACCAGAGCGCCACCACCAGCAGGGAAATGCCCAGCTCCTCACAAACCTTGTTACCCAACAGTGCCAAAGCTGTACCCAGCATGCTTTGTGGTGATCAGACACCCCAGTACAGCTCGTACCTGTCTCGTCGTGGCAACAGCATGCGGCTGCACCAGGGAATCCTGCAGGAAGGCTACAACCAGTATCACGCCAACAAGCACGTTGAGAATTCAAACCCTCATGTTAGTCTCCCTGGAAACAGTAAAACTTTATTATTCTTATTCATTGTCAGTGTTTTCAAAATTGAATATATAGTGGGATCCATTCATGAAAATGGTGCAAGTTTACATTTTTTTTTCATTATCAGCATTACAATTTAGGTAAAGTTTCTCGTGTCATAGTTGTGTTTTTATAAATATATACAGTACAGTCCAAAAGTTTGGAACCACTAAGATTTTTAATGTTTTTAAAAGAAGTTTCGTCTGCTCACCAAGGCTACATTTATTTAATTAAAAATACAGTAAAAAAACTGTAATATTGTGAAATATTATTACAATTTAAAATAACTGTTTTCTATTTGAATATATTTCACAAAGTAATTTATTCCTGTGATGCAAAGCTGAATTTTCAGCATCATTACTCCAGTCTTCAGTGTCACATGATCCTTCAGAAATCATTCTAATATGCTGATTTGCTGCTCAATAAACATTTATGATTATTTTCAATGTTGAAAACAGTTGTGTACTTTTTTTTTTTTTTTGAAAAGAAATTAAAGAAATGAATACTTTTATTCAGCAAGGATGCATTAAATCACTCAAAAGTGGCAGTAAAGACATTTATAATGTTACAAAAGATTAGATTTCAGATAAACACTGCTCTTTTGAACTTTCTATTCATCAAATAATCCTGAAAAAAAATATTGTACACAAATATTTTTTACAATTGTACACATTAAATGTTTGTTGAGCAGCAGATCAGCATATTAGAATGATTTCTGAAGGATCATGTGACACTGAAGACTGGAGTAATGATGCTGAAAATTCAGCTTTGCATCACAGGAATAAATTACTTTGTGAAATATATTCAAATAGAAAACAGTTATTTTAAATTGTAATAATATTTCACAATATTACTGTTTTTTTTACTGTATTTTAAATTAAATAAATGTAGCCTTGGTGAGCAGGCGAAACTTCTTTTAAAAACATTAAATATCTTAGTGGTTCCAAACTTTTGGACTGTACTGTGTATATATAATATGAAAATATAATAAATGTGTATGTGTACATACACATATAGACACATATATAAATATATTTTTGTTAAATATATACATGCATGTATTTATTTATTTATTTTTTAATTGATTGACAGCACTTGTGTATATGTGTGTGTGTATATATATATATATATATATATATATATATATATATATATATATATATATATATATATATATATATATATATATATATATATATATATATAATATATTATAATAATAATAATATGAGAATTAGTTAGGAGGGGCTATACCTAGTTTTAATTTAATTTAGAAAAAATCAATTTTTAGTTAAAGTGTACATTTCCTGTGCCTGGCCTTTTGCACAATTTTTAATCTTTTTCCTTAATTAGTTCATTTTAAATCATCTTGCAGTTTTTTACAATATTCTAATTACAGGATAATATTCCTTGTAGTATCTGATTTAATATGATCTCATAAAATCTGCTTATATTACAGATATTATTGAGACAAATTACTGTATTTCAACTATGCATCTGTAGTCACTTACCCATCTGTGCTTAGTTCATTCCTTGTCTGAGAGTTCTCACTTATTCTGATATTATACAGTAAGCCTTGTATAAAATAAGTCTTGGTTTTTAAGGCACTGCTTTGGTTGACTCAGTGGCCACAAGTCTCTTGGGACGTCCAGGAAATTCAAATCTGTGTGGTTTTTCTCATTTGAATAGAATTTTGCTTTTATCCTTCTTCTGCTGTGTGGTAATTTGCTGTGGTTTTTAATATCATTTATTTCAGGGTATTATAAATTTGGGAACCAGTGAAAACAAGCTATGCTTTGACCTCCTGCAGAAAAGGGTAAGAGATGTTATTTACTTGTTAAGCATTCATTTGCAAAGATCCTTTTTCATTAGTTTTTTCGTCTGCTGGGCAATAAAGTGGGTGAAAACATTTTTTTATTTTTATTTTTTTTACACGACACCATTTTCAATTAAAATTGGAAAACTTTTATGTGTTTTAGCATTTCATTTACATTACAACAACATTTTGGGGGACTTGAAAATGCAAACTTTTGAAAAACTATAGTGTTATCATCTCCGTGTAAACTACAAAAACGCTAATTTGTGAAAACGGTGATGTAATGCGTATTGCGTGTTCAGTTGCCTAGTGTTTCTTTACAAAATGACATCGCCAACTACTGGCCTGGGAGCAGAATACGGCATTTTTAATTTGTGTCCACTGATCCATGTGAACAGGGATATTTTGACAACATTGTCCTCTGTACACAAAAAATGCAATGGAAAACTTTTGAAATTTTTGAAATGTTTAGCATACAGACTACAATGTTGTCAAAACGATCCCCGTTCACACGGATCAGTGAAAACGACTAAAAACGTTGTATTCTGCTACCAGGCCAGTAGATGGCGATGTCACTTCGTAAAGAAACACTATGCATCAATAGACTGAACACGCAATACGAATGCACATCTTTTTTTAGTTGAAAACCGTAGCTGTTTTTGAAATCGTCCCCTTTACCCTCTATTTTCTACATTAGTCCACTAATATAGTCCACTTGAATGAGTGAGTGAATTTGGACACTGAGTGCAACAGTTGCCGAGTTGCTGTTAAATAATCGTTTGTAACCTAGCAAACTAGCAGCTCCAGGAGTAATGAATAGATTTATCTTTTAAAAGGTGCAGTGTGTAAATTTTAGCAGCATCTAGTGGTGAGGTTGCAAATTGCAACCAACAACTCGGTCCACCACTAACCCGTCCCTTTCGAAGCACATAGAGAAGCTACGGTGGCCAACAAAGGACAAAGATGTCTGAGACAGCAGAGAGTAGCCAGTCAAGCAAGCGCGCTCTGTAGAGCAGTTTGTCCGTTTAGGGCTACTGTAGAAACATGGTGGCGCAAAACGGCGAATTCAGTGTCATCAACATTATATCATGCAGTCTTGGGGATGTGCTGTTTTGGCCAGTGAGCAACAACCCAAAACACCTTGGTAACCGAATAAAAACAAGCTAAATGCCTCTGAGCACTTTAGCAACTGCATACCATAAATTTGAAAACAAGCTAAATGCCTCTCAAAGCACCTTAGCAACAGCATACCAATGTCCTAGCAACCACCCTATTAAGTTTTGCACATGCAAGTGCCACTCACATTGTCTTCAGAAGAATAATATAGTTTTATAACAAAAAGAAAGACTTGAGTTGTGATTCTTGGTTTCTCCAACAGCTGATGCGACCTGACATGCTTCACATTGAACCTGCTTTCTTACAATACCCTGACTGGAAAGGCCACAGTTTGTAAGCTTACATTACCTATAACTGTTTGTTTTCCTGTAGAAACTATAATTCATTTGACTCTCAATTTGCAGAGAGAGAGTAAAATCAAGTGCTTAGGTTTTTGTTTCACAGTATTGATGTTCTTGTGTCTGATTTCTTTTCCCCAAAGCCTTCGAGAGGAAGTTGCTAAGTTCCTGTCAGATTACTGCTGTTCTCCCAAACCTCTAAAACCCAAAAATGTGAGAGTTTTTCTGCTTTTGCACACATCAGCATGATATTAAACCATCTGTATTATTTCTGTTAATCTTCCTCTTTCTTTAGAAAGAGAAATCCAGCTCACATGCTTATTTTCTTGGAATTTTTTTGCAGGTTGTTGTTATGAACGGTTGTGGGTCTCTGTTCTCGGCTTTAGCAGCAACCCTCTGTGACCCAGAAGGTATTAAGACCATCTGATCACTACAGAATACAACTGCAATTTTTATCTTCTCAATCTCTTTGATCAAAAATACAGTCTAAGCAGTAATATTGTGAAATAATAATATTATTACAATTTAAAAATCTGTTTTCTATTTTCCTACATTTAAAAATGTATTTTATTCCTGTGAT
Organism: Chanodichthys erythropterus; assembly: GCF_024489055.1. Lineage (NCBI taxonomy): Eukaryota > Metazoa > Chordata > Actinopteri > Cypriniformes > Xenocyprididae > Chanodichthys > Chanodichthys erythropterus. The sequence goes on from NC_090244.1 coordinate 8,003,428, forward strand.
CGAAGTTGAATTTTCTTCAGTGTCACATGATTCTTCAGAAATCATTTTAATGTGCTGATTTGCTGCTTTAGAAACATTTATTATTATTATCAATGTTGAAAACAGCTGTGCTGCTAAATATTTGTTTTTCAGGATTTTGTTCAAAAGATCAGCATTTATTTGAAATAATAGACTTTTTTTAACTTTATAAAGGTCTTTACTCTCACTTTTGATCAATTTAATGCATCTAAGTATTAATTTCCTTTAAAATATTTGAATAATAGTGTGTATTGGCCAGTATTGGCAAATATGTACATTTTATTATATTTAATTTTTATTATAAAATTTTAGCATTTTTAGTAATTGTGTAAAAATTTAAATCAAATGGAGAAAAATTAAACAAACTAAGTGACCATAGGTGTCCTGATATTATGTACTTGTTTTACAGATATAATAAAACAAAAGGAGGAGTCTGTACACCAAACAAGTTTAAAGTCCAAGATCCATTGAGAGAATGTTTTACTGAAAAATCTCAGGTAACGGTAAAACATTTTCTCAATGGATCTTGGACTTTAAACTTGTTTGGTGTGTGGATTCCTTCTTTTGTGTTTTATATTATCTGAACTGAATCTACCAACCCAGAAAACATTACTAATATAATATACAATTTGGCGCAGGACTTTTTAATTAATTAATTTATTTATTTATTTTTGCTTGTTTTACAGATGCCTTTCTCATCCCTTCGCCCTTCTATGGTGTGATAACGGAGGACGTGGGCCTGTACAGCAGTGTCAAACTACACCATGTGCCACTTTATAGTCAGGTGCTTAGTGAAAGTCCAGGCGTAATGTTTGATAATGTAACATTGGCATGTTATAGAGTGATTTTCTTTTATGTGCCTATAATGTTTATCTTTCTATTTGTTTGTACAGCCCACAGGAAGTGATGTCAGACCGTTCCAGCTAACTGTTGAGAAACTGGAGAACTCCCTTAAAGATGCCAAAAAAGAGGTTATTTTATTTATAGTGCCCTTATTATGCTTTTTCCAGTATTAGTGTGTAATATAGCTGAATGTAAAAGGTCTGCAAAGGTTTAAAGATCAAGTTCTAAGAAAGTGCACAGCAAATAAAGTTATTGTCTCCTAAAAGAAAGAATAGATTTTGAACTGCCAAAACAAGTCGTCAGCAATTCCACTCTCACTTCCTGTCACATACCTACGTAACAATGTAACAACAAATGTAATAGCCTATAGTCTTCATTGGCTGCCCTCGAACAATGTCTACTTTGACCCTCAAACATTATAGTAGTAGCTGAGGCCTGGAAGAGTTTGGTTTGTGTTGTTAACATGTCGAGAAGATGCTATTTTCTGCAAAAATAGCCATTTTCTTTATATTTTATTTATATAGGGATTGAACATCAGAGCCCTTATCCTGTTAAACCCCCACAATCCACTGGGAGAAGTGTACTCATCTGAAGAGATGACCAGCTTTCTACAATTTGCCAAAATGTGAGTTCAAACAATCTCACAAGCACTGAACCAAAACCATTAGCGCAAAACGATCGGTGTATGACATCAAAACACATCGAGAACGATTAGGACTAAAGTTTCATTTTGAGACATTTTGTCATTTTTGTCATTTTTATTATTTTTTTAAAAACATGAAATTTATTTAATTTCAGTTTTAGTACTTCAAGACAACATGACATTTTAGTTTAAAGTTTTAATTTATATTTTATTCAGCTTTATTTCAATTAACAAACATGTTTTGATAATTTTTGTTTTAAATAAGGATAACAACACTACTATGGACTGATTTTATGGTGCTTTTTTTGGTCACTTTTAGAGGTGCACAATTCTGGATAAATTAAGTTTCACTTTTTTTTTTTAATAGATCACAATTTTCCCACTATTCTGAATAGACAACTAAAAAAATAATGTAATTTACTAGAGGTTCTGACTTCAGTGTTAATTGCTGTAGTCTATTTAAAAATATATTGAACTAATATGGATTACTTTTTTTAATAAACCATTTTAAGTGAATGATTCAATGACTCACTCAAAAAGACTTGTTTCATTACTGGATGAATCAGTGTTTTTGAACAAATCTCTTGAATGAATGATTCAATGACAAATACGTTGTTTAGCTGTCACTTGGGACCACCTACTGGTGTAACAATGTAATTGATACAATCTTTATTTGAAGCATCAAGTTTCTTTCAAAAGGTGATTTACTCTATTTTGAACGCAACTGTAGACATCACTGTTTATGTCTGAACTATAAACTTTTATCCCAGTGATTCTGTGATAATTTGAAGGTTTGTAACAAAAATAATGTGTGGTTGAAAAGACTGTTTGTGAAGCTGTTTCATACCTATACGTGACAACTGCTCTCTCTGACTCAGCGGCAGCGCCAACACTGTAATCCACTAGTTGTCATATATGTCATACTTAGCATACTTGTCAAAGGTAGATGCAAGTGAATCATTTTCATTTAGGAATGTTTAAATCGAGATCGCAATCTTTTAATGATTCATCGTGCAGCTCTAGTCACTTTATATTTTTGTAGTATATAAAATTTAATTCTTCCGAACTTCTTTGAGAGTTTCAACCAACATGAGGATGAGTAAATGATTAAAATATGTCAATTTAGTTTTAATTTTTTGGTTGGCTAACTCTTGGGACTCTCATCACACTTTGTTTTCGTAATGTTTTCATATGCTTCATTAAGATGCACATTATTGAGGAGAAATTACATTTGTGTTCACTCATGTCAGGCACTCACTTACTCATTGTTTCTCTCTCATATGCTCCAGGCACCGGCTTCATGTGATCATAGATGAGATTTACATGCTCTCTGTGTTCAACGAGACGGACTCTTTTCGCAGTGTTCTCAGCTTGGACGGGTGAGAGACATGCACACAAACTATCTCTGTCTTATTGCTGTGTTTTATTGTAATTTACTTAGTCTTGTGCTTATTTAACTGATATGCCCTGAGCTTAAATTGAAGAATACTTCATTAGGTGTCAAGGAAAATTGAATTCAAGTCAAACCACTTAAAGGGGACCAATAATGCCCCTTTTACAAGATGTAATATAAGTCTCTGGTGTCTCCAGAATGTGTCTGTGGAGTTTCAGCTCAAAATACTCCACAGATCATTTATTATAGCTTGTCAATTTTGCCCCATTTGGGTGCGAGGAAAAACACGCCGTTTTTGTGAGTGTCCCTTTAAATGCAAATGAGCTGCTGCTCCAAAAGAGGGTGGAGTTTTAACAGCTCACACTTCAGTTGCTCAACAACAAAACTGGACAATCTCAGGCAGACAAAATGGCGATTTTCAGTAACGGTGTTCAGCCTTACATTGTTCAAACCGGAGTCAGACACTGATGGAGAGACTCAGGACTTTGAGAATGAAACTGGACGTTTCTGAATGGTTAGTGGATAAACTTATGTAGTTGCTGTGGAGTGATTCAACTCATTGACTAGCATGTGCTGTCATGTTAATCTTTTGTGCAAATCCAGCGTTGAATTGACCCATGTTTGTGAAGCAGTCCGACATAAAATGACAGCATGGCAACAACACTCTACTACAACAACTCTTCCTCTTCTCTGAAGCAGCCCAACATGGCCTCACCCCCTTTGTTGTGTGTTCTCAGGGGCGGGGGTTTATGTAAATGATGGGGTTTGTGATGTCACAAACCTGGGAAGAAGCTTGTTGTAGTCCCTACCAGCCATTTGTTGTAGTCCTTAAACAGAGAATTCTTTAAAAGAGAAAATCTCCCTTTGCATTGAAGTTTGAGCGTCGTAACTTTGCAGATGTTGTTTATGCTCAAACACCAACATTACACATTAAAGTTAAAAAAGTGAAATCATAATCAAGGATCCCTTTAAAAGTGAACACCCACTCTTTTTTTTTTTTTTTTTTTGTCTGATTTAACATTTTTTGGTGAATTATTATTTTAATCTTTATTGTAATGTCAGAAAGGGCTGTTTTTGTTCATGGTGCATGTGAGTGTGTTTGTGCTAATCATCACAAACTACACAAATGTTTCCACAGGTTGCCAGATCCCCAGAGAACCCATGTTATGTGGGGCGTCAGTAAGGTAAGCCTCTCTTTGAACTGTCAAAAAAAAAGCATTTCCTCAGATTCTAGGCTTTGCTGCACTGCATTCAGAATTTCTGTTGTGTACACATATAGGACTTTGCAATGGCAGGGATGCGAGTTGGCGTGGTCTACTCAGAGAACAGAGATTTGGTACAGGCACTGGATCAGCTGGGCGCCTTCCATGGAGTCCCGGGACCCACACAGTACCAGATGGCCCAGCTTCTTCGAGATAGAGGTACACACATTTTCTCCCTTGCTTTGTTAAAGTTTGGCTGTTTTTCTTTCTATGGCCAATTCACAGTTCCCATATTTTCTTTCCTGTCTAGTATGAAAGATTAGTATTGGTGTGTCCCAAAATATATTATGTCAAAAGAAAAGTACTGTTTTCTTCATGCCTTTATGGACTTAAAGGATTAGTTCACTTTCAAATGAGAATTTCTGCAAGCTTTACCCTCAATTCACCCTCAAGCCATCCTAGGTGTGACTTTCTTCTTTCTGATGAACACAATCAGAAATATATCGAAGAGGATTAGGGTCAAGCTATAATAAAAAAATAAAACCATCTTGAGATTAAAGTTGTTAAATTTCGAGAAAAAGTTGAAATAAAATGTTGAGAGTAAAGTCATGAAATTACGAGAAAAAACTCATTAAATTTCAAGAAAAAAGTCGATAAAATGTTGATAATAAACTTGTTAAATTACGAGAAAAAAACTTGTTAAATTTCAAGAAAAAAGTAGATAAAATGTTGAGAATAAACTCGTTAAATTATGAGAAAAAACTCGTTAAATTTCAAGAATAAAGTCGAGATAAAATGTTGAGAGTAAAGTCATTAAATTACGAGAAAAAACTCATTAAATTTCGAGAAAAAAGTTGAGATAAAATGTTGAGAATAAACTCATTAAATTATGAGAAAACCTTGTTAAATTTCAAGAAAAAAGTCAAGATAAAATGTCGTAATTTAATGAGTTTATTCTCAACATTTTAGCTCGACTTTTTTCTCGAAAAAAAATAAATTTTTCTCATAATTTAACGAATTTGTTCTCGTAATTTAACGACTTTTTTCTCGTAATTTAATGACTTTATTCTCAACATTTTATATCGACCTTTTTCTCAGAATTTAACAACTTTAATCTCGAGATGGTTTTATTTTTTTTATTATTGCTTGGCCCTAATCCTCTTCCGTAGAAATATATAAATAAATACCCTGACCCATCCAGGCTTTATAATGGCAGTGAACAGGGGTCACGAGTAAGAGCTAAAGAAAGTGCTTCCATCCACATCCAAATCCATTCAGTTGCTTTGATGAATAGACCAAAATATATGTAATTATTCCCTGATAATCTTTCCTTCCGGTGGGCAATTGACAATTGCGACTGGATCATGAATTATTGAGTTGAACTCAAGAACCGTAGCAACCTATTTCATGAACGAATCATTTAGACTGATTCGTTGACAAGATCTGACTCAAAAGAGTGATTTGTTCACAACAGCAAACAACTGAGAGAATGTTCTTGCTGTTTTCTTGCTGTTTCCAGACTGGCTGAATAGTGAGTTCCTCCCGAAGAACAGACGCAGACTAAAAGAGGCTCACAGCTACCTGACAGAAGAACTGAAGAAACTGGACATCCCTTTCCTGCACAGGGGCGCGGGATTCTTCATCTGGGCGGACTTGAGCAAGGTGAGAGGTCACGGATTAAGCTCTCACAGCACTTTTAGAACAGATGTCTGCATCTAAACTGTTTAAATCTGTCAAGTTCAACTAGTTTGTGTGTGTGTAGTATCTGAAGGAGAAGACGTTTGCTGAGGAGCTGTCTGTGTGGAGGTGTTTCCTCAAGCACAAGGTTCTGCTGAGCTGCGGTCAGGCCTTCTGCTGTGAGTCTCCAGGCTGGTTCAGAATCATCTTCACTGAACAACAGCACAAACTACAGCTAGGTTTGTTGATCCATCTCATTTCCACTTTACTTACTGTCTTCTTATAGTGTCTTATATGTAGTTTGGGGGAGAGGGGTAAGATGTCAAGAGGTAAGCTGTAATATATATATATATATATATATATATATATATATATATATATATATATATATATATAAAATTATGTAAGCTGTAATATATATATATATATATAATTTATTTATATATTTTTTTTTTGTCGTTACTATTTATAAATTATATATAACAAAATTATTAGTATTAATATTATTAATAATTATTAGTATTACATTTAATAATAATAATAATAATAAATTAATAATAATTAATAATAATCATTTTAATTGTTTTATTTTTATATATATATATATATATATATAATAATGTGTGTGTGTGTGTCTTCATCAAAATATTCTGAAGATTTTTTTTATTATTATTTATTAATTTAATAATTTATTAAAATGCAAGCAATGCGCAGCAATTTAAATAAGTGGCACAGCTTACCCCAAACCATCAGACATTGGCATTAATACTTTTCTCATTACTGTTCTTCAGGTGTGCAGAGGATTAAAAACGCGTTAGAAGAGCTTCAGGACTCTTCGATGCTTAAGACACAGCGGACTACAGACAAACAGGATGACAGCAGCGGGACAGCGAGGAGGGAAGACGCAAAGACAATAGATGAGTGCAAAAACCAGACACTTAAGACCTCAAGCGTTCAAACCAAACATGACACTGTGCGCATTAAGACAGAGCCCATCTCATTGGCTGATGAGAACTTTGTGATTCTTAACGGCCAATCCGACATCCGCTCAGAGAGTCTGGACTCTCTGATTGGTACTCTGCGGCAGCAGATCCGCTCATCTGATTGGCTGGAGAAGAACAAGCCTGAACTAGCTGCCGGAAAGGACCCAACGCAATTGGATGTTTTCACAGACCTCCTAGAAAAAGCCAGGAAATAGAGTAACAGTTGGTAGAACTGTCAATACAAATACTTTTTTAATGAAATGAAATGTTCACCTTATGTACAGTTTAAAGGCAAAGTCTGTAATTGCAGAAAGGGCACCACTGCGAACCCTGTAATTAGAGAATTAAGCAGAATTGTGGAGAGTTACCACAGCAGTATAGGAAAGTATTGTTATTATTGGATGTTTTTATACTTTAATTATTACCTTGGCCGTCACAGTAATTGGAGACTGGCCCTTTAATTGCGCTCATTTCAATTTCTAAGTATCCAATGTATTGTCTTTAAGTTGATTTGAAGGGGTCTTATCATAAAGAACCAATTTTATTTTTTTTAAATGAAAATCTAACTTTTAGAACCTAAAACTTGCTTCTCAGTGCTATTCTCTGCAAAACAAATCCTATTATTAATGAGGATTTTGTCTTATTTTTCCCCTTAAAATATTGAAATATCCTTCAAACAAGATGAATTTACTTAAGCAACACTGCATAATGTAATATTGCTTTAATTCAAGTATATTTTATTTGAATGCTATTCTTAATATTTCAAGCAATTTCTTTTCAAGTAAATTTATCTTGTTAAAGATCCCAACATTTGAAACAGGAGACAGATATTTATTTTTAACAAGACCCCTGATCATTTCTGTCATATTTTATCAATTTGAGCGACAAATATCCATTGCAAAAAATCTGTTGTGGCTTTGCGAAGAGACTTTTATTGAAGAATAACTTTTATTGATTAATTACAGCAAACGGACCCAAGTTACGTTTCGGAGAGAGTGCAAAATGTTTAAAAAAAAAAAAAGAAATGTTACTAACATAAAGTGAACCTCAGGTGAATTCATGTATAATATGACCCCTCTAAATTGATTTAAATAATTTTTAGTTTTTGTTGAGGGGGAAAAAAAGCTTTTTAATTGACTAGGCTCTCAGTTTTGGGATAAAAGTTGATGTTTTAAATATTTCTTTACTTTTCAACACTTTTTATCTTTAAAAGATGAATTTGTTACATAAATGCCTTGTTTTTGACGCCATCCAGGGTGTTTTTCAGTTCCTAAGGAAAACGTCTTTGGAAGCTGCTTGTTTCAGATCTTCATTGGTGTTTAGTGTTTTAAGGGCTCCTGACTGAACGAATGAATTAATCGTCAATTAAAATGTTTTATGTTAAATTACATTTTCATTGTGTTATGTTGCTCCTTTACAATGACCTGGGACCAGAGGCCGCTGTCTCACATGTATTCGTGAGACTACGGCAAAACTGATCTCAGCTCTGTGGCAGAAAGCAAGCAACAGGAAGTAACCATTTTTAGGGGTTTCCTGTGAGCCCACCTTGCTGGAGAGAGGAGAGAAAGTTCTTTCCTGTGCCATTTAGTCGTTGCCATGACGACACAGCAGCAACCCTTGTGATGTGTTGCCACGGTCACTGTGGTTCAGCCTCTGGTGTCGCATACCACAATGACATAAAAAGCCAAAAAAGGAAGGGGCCGTTTACACAATGCAGTTTTCAACCAAATAATTTTGTTTTGCTTTTTGGCCACTCATTTACTTGACAATGGTGTTTTGGTGGCCTGACTTTTGAAAGCTGGTTTCAAAGTGCAAGTTTTTAGCATTATCGTCTCTGTGTAACCTACAGAAACGGGCATTTGTAAAAACGGTAACGTTGTGCGCATGCGAATGTTCAGTTTATAGGTGGCGTGGTGGTTCTTTACAAGTGACATTGCCATCTACTGGCCTGTCAGCAGAATACAGCGTTTTTAGTTTACTTCATGGATCTGTGTGAACGGGGATAATTTTGTCAATGTTGTCGTCTGTATGTGAAAAACTTACGCAAGTTATTATTAGTGTGTATATATAAAAACTATATATATACATATATAACTATATATAACTATATATACAAAAGGCCTTAATAATAAAATAAAAAGATATGACATCCAAAGTATGTAAGGTAGTACAACTAGATCTCTTTTATTGAATCCAAAAGGTTTTAATTATATTTTGTTACATATAAAGGTATTTTTAAGACTTTGAAGTGTCAAAAGGTTATTTGGTTTAACCGTCCAAAGGCCAATACAGCCATTTCATTTGTGATTAAAACATCTTAAAATGTAATAATTGTATATATTTTTTATTCTGGCATGATTTTATAACATCATATATCAACATAGTGCAAAATGGTATTAAAATGATGTGTAGAAGTCATTTGTTATGAGAAAGAATGTCCGGAAAAATGAATTTCATTGATGTCATTCGGAGTAACCAATATAAAGAGACCATGTTGGATCAAGTCAAGCAGTCAATATCATGTGACAGGATGTGACATCATTCAGACACCTGCAAAGGACCACATGGTCGTGAAGCAAAGTAACTAACTCTCTTTAAACTATTTGAAAAATTAACATTTTCACTTGCTCATACGCATATCCCGAAACAGCAGGTCATTCGGTACAACCGCTATAAAACATGGAAAATGTTTTTATATTTAGTACAAGTTTTTTTTAAATATTACATGTTTGATTGTCCTTTTGCTAGCTAGCTAGATATCAGCCTGTTAGCATTGTTTGAAAATATCATTCGGTATAACCAAGTGTCATTCAGTACAACCAAAATTTTGGTTAAACCAAATGACTTTTTTGGTTACAAATTTTGTCCATCTTGTTAAAAAAAAATTACAAAAGCAGTGTTAATTGATTATAAAAACCACAATCTCATTGTTAACACTTAATCAAACTTCAAAATTAATTATATCTTCTTTTTGTTTTGTTTTTTTACACTTTTAAAAACCTTGTTCATCAATGACCCTATGCAACCGTCCAAACAAATGAACAGATTAAACCTTTCTTATAATTTTTTTTTTTTATAAATATCAGTAGTTTTAAAGCTGTTGAAATAATTGAAAAACGTTTGTCCAGAAATGTGTGTGTTCTCAAATGTCAGGGTGGCACAGATGACAAATATGGCTCTTTTATTCTGAATTGAAAAGGTAATAGCAGTAAACATGGTAATGCATCATCCAGATGACCCCAACTGATCCTTGTGGCAGAGTTAAAAGGTTTATAAATCTCTCTCAAATACTGGTAAAAAATGCTAATTTCAAGTATTGGGTAGGTTAGTACACTTTCCATGTCAGCTGGTACAACTATTTGGTTGTACCACCTGACATAACAACAGTAAAAATTAATTTAAACACATTAAAATGTTATTTAACAACTGAAACTTAAAAACCCATTGTTCATGATTAAAAATATGCATTACATCAGTTTCAAAAAAAGAATTTGAAAAAACAGCTTTATTTGTCAGTGATGTAATATAATATATATATAGTGTGTGTGTGTGATGGTATCTGTTTTTATTCTCCGTTTCTGAATGTTCTAAGCCTACACATTCTCCTCTGAGCAAAGTATACTGATTTATAAAATATCATTTTCACTTTCCAAACCCCATTGAATCACAGGGTTTTCTGGGGGAATTTAAGCACTCATGGTGTATGTGTGTGTGTTTATGCGAGGGGGAGTTTCCATTACAAGCAGGTCTCCACTGTGGGTCGAGGGAAATCTTTACAGTGTCATATTACAGCGTTGTGAGGGGGAAGTGAGAAAGACGCGTCTGTACATCCTCATAACACACTGTTGTTTCTGCCTCTGATTCATTTGATATTTGAAACGTGATCAGTCACTGTCCCACTGTGTGGAATCGAATCACTTGAAAACGTTTAAAAGACTTCACAACCATTCAAGGTAAGGAAACCCATCAGGTTTTGTATTGTTTTAAGTTCCGTTTCCAGCTAAAATATCAACTTTGTTAGTTTAATATTGTGTCTAACCATTCATTTTTTTATCATCAGAGCAATGCAAGGACCAGAACTGGTTGACTCGAGGAGTCGTTTTCGATTTATTGAATCATGTCTTGGCTTGATGGGCTGTTTGTGTATCAGCTATGCGATCTGGACACCTCATTGGCTGGATGACAGGGGTCTGTGGTTCTCAGGGAATGAGACCGGACCGGAGGACAGATTGAACACCGAAGACATTGTTAAAGGTGTGTGATGTGTTTGCTTCTACCACATACCTTAGGGAATGAAAGCTATTCAGAAGTGTCATTCTAAAAGTTTGGTTTAAAAAAAAGTAGAATTATTACATATTGCTATTTTAAATGATATAATGGGTCTCCTTACAAGCTAAACAAAAAAAGTTTATATATGTATTTATTTATATGGTCATATTTTATCTCGCCTTGTGAAAAACAATATGAGCATGATGCCTCCAAAGCTCTTTGACTTGATTTTGACCCGTCTAAATACATGTGGGCGACGTGAAACATAACATTTTAGGCACCCACATGTGGCCTTCATTAACTTTATACTAGTGCTTTGGATCTTAGAAACATACATTCATGTGGCCTCTATAAAAGATACATAAAAATGCGTTCCTGTTTTGTTTCTTACTTTTTAGGCCTTTGATAGCATTATTTTTGGAGTATAGAAATATATAGCCGTAAGGTCTGATTGGCTGATAAGCTTTGTGGCATTTTTGCAAGTTTTGACCTGCTGAGAAGTAGAGCAGCATTATAAGTGGGAATGTTTGAACTTCTCCTGAATTTCCAACGTTGGCGTAAAATAATGATATGGTTTTGTGTTGGAGGGGTTTCTACGCTTCGGTGGGCTGCAGCAGATAGGCTGTGACACGCTGAACTCGCATTACTTGCATGTTTTATTAGTTGTAGCCTGTCTGGTTTTTCCCTCAGTTCATTTTTTTTTTTCAGAACAAGACAAGTGAAAATTATTTAAGGGTGACGTTATGACGGATCAGTTCTTTTTTAAAATAGTTTCACAATGTGATGTTCTTCAAGAGCACTCAAACTGAAATCATTGTCATGGTTTCATGCTAGACGTTCTTAAAGGGATAGTCAACACAAAAATGATCATTTACTCACCCTCATGCCGTTCCAAACCTGGCGCATTTCGCCTCCTGTGGAACACAAAAGAAGATATTTTGAAGATTAAACAGCTTTGGTTCCCATTGAGTTCCATTATATAGAGTTCTATTATTATAACACTTTCAGATGCCCAGAAAGCTACTAAAGACGTATTTAAAACAGTTCATGTGACTACAGTGGTTCAACCTTAATATTATGAAGCGACGAGAATACTTTTTGTGTGCCAAAAAACACTATAATATCTAGTGATGAGTGATTTCAAAACACTGCTTCATGAAGCTTTATGAATCTTTTGTTTTGAATCAATGGTTCGGAGCGTGTATCAAACTGCCACGTGAACTATTGAAATTTCAAAACACTTATGACGTAACTAAGTCTCGTTTATTGAAATCCTGTGACTTTGGCAGTTTGATACACGCTCCGAAACAAAAGATTTGTAAAGCTTTGAAGCTTCATGAATCAGTGTTTTGAAAATCACTAGAAATTGTTGGATAAAGTCGTTATTTTATTTTTTATTTTTTGGCTGTTAACACATTCATACTATATTAAAGGGTCACTCCACTTTTTTTGAAAATAGGCTCATTTTCCAACTCCCCTAGAGTTAAACAGTTGAGTTTTACAGTTTTCGAATCCATTCAGCCGATCTCCGGTTCTGGCGGTACCACTTTTAGCATAGCTTAGCATAGTTCATTGAATCTGATTAGACCGTTAGCATCTTCCTCAAAAATTACCAAGGAGCTGCGTAATTGCGCCTGCTGCACACATGGTACGGCAGCAAAGTTCCTTCATTATTACGCCGGAATGAGAGTATAGTTTCTAGCCATATCAGCCTAGAAAATCACAACTTTTCATTTTCCGTCGGTCTTAGTACACGATGTAACTACAGAAGAGTCAAGTTTTAAATAGAAAAAATATTGAAACTCTTTGGTCATTTTTTTGAGCGAGATGCTAACGGTCTAACCAGATTCAATGAACTATGCTAAGCTATGCTAAAAGTGGTACCGCCAGACCCGGAGATCGGCTGAATGGATTCGAAAACTATAAAACTCAACTGTTTAATTCCTAGGCTCATTTTCCAAATCCCCTATTTTCACAAAAAAAGTGGAGTATTCCTTTAAATTCATGTATATTAAAGGTGTTTTGGTCTGGTTTCCACAGCTCTGGAGGCTGAGAGAGTGTTTGCAGTGGTTGCTTTCCTAATGTGTGTGAGCTCTGGAGTGCTGTGCCTCATGTTCGCCCTCTGCTGGACGTCTCAAACGGTGCGTTCCTATTCGAACACTCGCTCACTGCTGATGGCAGGCCAGGCGCTTGACCCGACCACCCTGCTTCTGTTCACACTAGTACCTACAGGTCAGTACCTCAATATTTGGCTTTCTTTAGCCACGAAACTTATATGTTTTAACCTTCTCCCCATTTTCTTTCCAGGATTTTTCTTTTTTCTCAGCTGGGCACTTTTCACCCATCAACATATTTGTGAGATCAGGGATGACATCACTCGACTTGGGCTTTCCTATTGGATGGGAGTGGTGGGCTGGGCTTTGCTATTGGCTGTGCTGCCTATAGTCTTCCTGGCGGAGAAGTGTGTAGTTCCCGATATCCTGCCGGAGCTGATAAAGTCCGCTGATATGTGGTGGAAGGCCCCGGAGGTTGCACACGCACGATCGTTTAGTGAGGGTTGCCATCGTTCACAGCACAAGTCTCATCCAGACTTCAGGAGGTACATGTCAATGCCTTGAATGAGAGGAAAGAGGAAGCAAGGAAATGCACAAGAGAAGAGACTCTAGTCTCGCTGGTCTTCTAGCCAAATATATGAGCTGGGAATATGTCTTGCAACAGGCGTCAAGAACCAGGATGACAAACCTGTAACTGCTCTCCGGGATACGAGACACAAAGCTACAGGTTATATTAAGGTTCTGTGCTGGCTTTGGCAGTGGTTTCACAGCTGTACTTGGGCGGTGACGCCCAAAAATGTGGTTATTACACATAATGGACTATCATTTCACTATCTAAGTGTTGAAAAGATCTTCAACAGTTTATTTCACCATAACTTTTCATAGTCAACTGCAGTTGTCAATATGTGAACTTTTTTTTTTTTTAAAGTTCAAACTTCAGTTTTAAATGCATTTTAAATTAGTGCTATCAAATTGATAATCTCAATTAATCGCACCTAAAATAAAAGTTTGTAAATATATGTATATGTGTATACATACAGTCAAACCAAAATGTATTCAGACACCTTCAACATTTCATGCATTAATACAGTTTATCCACTATAGTTTAAAAAATGGTAATAAAATATGAAAATTATCTCATAAAAAATTAATTTTAATTATGTCAGATAACACTTTTTATCAATTTTAATGGTAGTCTATACCAAAATTTTTGGGTATAATGTGTCACAATTTACTTTATTTTGCTATCCTCACTTACATAAATTAACTATAATGTCCTGCACCCACTAGTAAAAATACATCAAAAATAATTTTTGGTTTGACTATATATACACACAGTATGGATACACACATATTTTATATATTTACAAACTTTTATGTTAGATGTGATTAATCGATTTGACAGCATTATTTTAAATAAATAGCTAAATTATTAACAAAATATAAATATTAAACGACACATCTGTTGTGGTTTGTTGAAAATACACCTAAGGCACAATTACCTAAAGTCAATTATCTTTAAAAAAAGACAAAAAAAAACACTAAATTTGTTTTCGCAAACCTATAATAAAGTGATGTATAATTGCAGTACTTGTTATAATTAATCAACGTAATGGCTAACATAGATTGCAAAGGGAAGTGCTCAAGCACCGTACTGTTATGGTTATCTCGAACACATTCATTAGCACCATATTTCGTGACATCTGAAAATGTGCATTCTGAATAACTTTGATCATTACTGAAACATTTGAAAAACTGTTTGAATTATATATGTTCTTCTGTGGAACAAGACAAACTTCTAATTAAATGATCACAACTGCCAGAGTGTTCAGTTTTACAGACGAGCCTGAAATAGTCACAAAGCACTTTTATACTGTGAACACTTAATGTGAGAGGCACTCCCAGGTGCTAATGCAGAATTCAACACTACTTGATGTTGCTACAGTTGTTTTTTTTTTGTTTTTTTTTTGCAAACAGTGCTCTCTACTGGTGATAGTACAAAGAGCATCATGTTTTGTCTATTAGTTGCATTTTTTAAAAATGTTTTAATTATACTTTTGTATTGTTTTTTTATTTTTTTATTTTTTAATTATACTTTTGTATTTATCTTGTATTTTTTTATGTAATAAATGAAATATGCATAAAGTTGATTCTGTCTGTCTATAGTGGGGTCAAGCATCTAAGGCAGTTAGAAGCAGTGTTTTTTATTATTATTATTTAAAGACTATTTTATTGATCAAAAATGTTTAATAAACTTTTTACTGTAGTTATTTTCTTCTTATTATTTTGTTTTTGCAATATTTTACATTTATATAAAATAAAAATTATTTATATATATATATATATATATATATATATATATATATATATATATATATATATATATATATATATATATATATATATAGCTTTAATTTATTTCTGTTTCAGTTATATTGTTTTAGGCCCAGTTTCACAGACAGAGGGTGTAGATTAAGCCATTATTAGGCCTTAGTTAGACATTTAAAGGTGCAGTAAACAATTTGAGAAATGCTGTTGATATTTGAAATCACCAAAACAAACACGCCCTTGATAGCTCCGCCCCCAAATTCACAAACATGCTATGCAACACATGCAACTCCCCCTAATAAGTGTATACGCGAGTGGTGACCAGGGTTTTTTTTAACCGGGTATGCTGTCGGTGCAGAAATGCACGTTGGATTTGTTTATTATATACTAAATGCTCTCGTTCACTCTACACAGAGTGTTAGATACTCTCTTGACAAATAGTAACACAGTAAAACGTATTTCTAATATGTGTTCGACCTTTTATTGAAAGTAGCCTAGGCAAAACTAGAAATTTTCTTTCAAGTATTTAATATTTTAGCTTTATTTTCAATTAATATTTTAATAGTTTTGGTTTTAGTTCACAATGACATCATTGTAATGGAATAATAAATAGTTTTTAAAAAATGCAAAATTTATATTAATTCTTTCAGTACTATGTGAGCATCTTAAAAAGAATCTGACAAATGCAAAACAGAAGCGTTTTCACTTGTGATCTCAAGACTTTTGAACCGCGTTGTATGCAGATCGGATCATTAAATTGGTACAGTGAAACACGAAACATCAGTAACGTTCTGAGACTGAGGTCATGCCCTCTGCCATTCCGTTCTTCATTATAATGGAGACAAAAAACAAGACGGGGAGCTTTCTGAACCTGTAGTGTTACACTCTGATCCCACCCAAGTCGAGATGAATGAACTGGCTGTGTTAATTGTGCATTAATCAGGCGCGGGTCTAATTGAAAGGCAGTTCCGTCCTTTTAGCGGTGTCTAATGAGTTTGCTATTAAATCCGCAGAGAATTGTTTTTTAATTTACTATCAGGAAAGCGCCTAATTGGCCCTCAGAACACAACTTGAGTGTCCTTGAAGGTGGTGACGGCGGGAGATTGAGAGCGCACCGGTAGACATCGCCGCTTCCCCGAAGGGAGTATGAAGGCAGCTCTGTGTGTTCTGGTTGCAAGCAGACACTTAAATGATCGTTTGAGGAGAATTTCAGTGCAGCGCGGATGTCAGAGGAACTCAGCTGTCCACAAAATGCTGACATGATGCAGGTGTGCCCTTTTTCTGCTGTGTACGCTTTTCAGTGTTATTTATGATTGTTTGTTCCCAGGTGAGGACCTCTTTTTCCATTAAAAATACAGCTAACTGTAGCCTGTCCTGAAGTGTCCCTGTTCAGGGCAAATACTGTTCGCAATTAACTTATGATTCCCCTTATAAAACTTACCATAGTAACCATTCAAAGTTCCTACAGTAACGCTGTAACTCTGGCAGAAAGAAGGACCTTATTCAGAGCAGCAGCATGACATGTATGAAAGCGAGGCTGTGAAGAACAGACCGTTTTTCAATGGCATCCACTGGAAGTTCAAGTTATTTTTTCTAAACCTCTATAAAAAAAATTCGTACTGACCCCAAACTTTTGAACGGTAGTGTATAATGTTACAAAGCTTTGTATTTCAGATAAATGCTGTTCTTTTGAACTTTCTATTCATCAAGGAATCCTGAAAAAAAGTATACAACTGTTTTTAACATTGATAATAATAATAAATGTTTCTTGAGCAGCAAATCATCATATTAAAATGATTTCTGAAGGATCATGTGACACTGAAGACTCACAGCCTCAATGTTGACCATTCCCGTTAAGAGGTCTTTGTTCCCCCATAAAGAAGATTTTGTAGTGCAATTCAGTTCACTTATAACTCCCTTATATTGGTAAATATGACAATGTCATTACTTAGATTTTAATACTTCTGTCACAAACTGGTTTCATTTGCATCAGTGTTAATATTAGTAGTTCTTCTGTGCAGATTTAGTCACAAATCCCTTTTACTTTTCAGGGCTATTCTTCCAAATTATATGGCTCTTTTCCAGTTTGCAACACCCACTTTTCATGATCAATCAGTTTCAAATATATAAAACTAAAACCCACAATAAAGAGAGGTGAAACTTGTTTTGAACTGCATTTCACTGACTTTAAAGTCTAAAAATTCGGTTTTAAAGGTGCAATATGTAAGATTTTCTGTCCGCTAGAGGTCGCTAGAAGCATATTCAAAACAAAGGCGTAGCTTGATGACGCCAAGTTTGAGCGCGGAATCTTGGGACATGTGGTCTTCACATTACAGCCCGTGGAAATAATTGGGATAGGACTCATGTTGACAGAAATCATGTTCATGGATGCGATTATTAACGTTACTGTAGTATGAAGCAGAGCAGGACCGAGTGTTGTGGAGCTGAACGAGGCCGTATGACGCAATTGACAGTCGACTCCTCACACGTCCCGGAGCCTTGGTTAAAATTGCAATTTTCTCACGATTTACAAATAGATGCAAACATTTGGGATATTGTAAGTACTTAAAGGAACACTCCACTTTTTTTGAAAATAGGCTAATTTTCCAGCTCCCCTAGAGTTAAACAGTTGAGTTTTACCGTTTTCGAATCCATTCAGCCGATCTCCGGTTCTGGCGGTACCACTTTTAGCATAGTTTAGCATAGTTCATTGAATCTGATTAGACCGTTAGCATCGCGTTTAAAAATGACCAAAGAGTTTTGATATTTTTCCTATTTAAAACTTGACTCTTCTGTATAAATCGTGTACTAAGACCAACGGAAAATGTTGTGATTTTCTAGGCTGATATGGCTAGGAACTATACTCTCATTCCGGCGTAATAATTAAGGAACTTTGCTGCCGAATCATGGCTGCAGCAGTGCAATGATATTACGCAGCGTCTCTCACAAACGTCTCCATGGTTGCAAGGCACGTTCCCTGTGCAAGCAGGGGCTCACGGGCGCTGCGTAATATCATTGCACTGCTGCAGCCATGGAACGGCAGCAAAGTTCCTTGATTATTACGCCTGAATGAGAGTATAGTTCCTAGCCATATCAGCCTAGAAAATCGCAACTTTTTATTTTCCGTCGGTCTTAGTACACGATTTAACTACAGAAGAGTCAAGTTTTAAATAGGAAAAATATCAAAACTCTTTAGACCGTTAGCATCGCGCTTAAAAATGACCAATCAGATTCAATGAACTATGCTAAGCTATGCTAAAAGTGGTACCGCCAGAACCGGAGATCGGCTTGAAGGATTTGAAAACGGTAAAACTCAACTGTTTAACTCTAGGGGAGTTGGAAAATGAGCCTATTTTCAAAAAAAGTGGAGTGTTCCTTTAAGTGAACAAAATATATAACACTGGCCTAGTGGTTTTTGGATATTTTACTGCAAAATTCTTACATATTGCACCTTTCAGCAAATAAAATGCATCAGTGAGTCAAAGGTCCTATACTCTGCTATGATAAAGCGATTCCAAACATTTGCAAAGATAGGCATGTAAAACAGAGTAAATTATTTTTGAACTCCTGCAAAATAAGTGATTCTGAGATGTCAACTATGAATATCTCAGATCTAACTTTAAACGGAATGCAGCAAATTGCTAACTATGGTGCATTGGCAGAAATTAGTTATTTAATTAAACTGAGTGATTGCAGGGAATAGACAGAGATGACACATTGAAATGTATCCTGATGTTGAACATTCCTAGTATTATTAGCAGAATTCTAGTTCTATAAACATTCGTCCACAAAGAAAATATACCTATGTTCTGCTTCAGAACCAAACCTCACTCAGTAATTGGTTGGAGGCGGCCATTTTAATGGCTGCTCCTCAGCCGTGCCAGTGGGATTGATTGGCAGCGAGGCCACGCCCACTTGCTCAGCATGTGTTGCTACGTGAGGCCTCAGCCCTGGCGACACTCTTCATATCAATTAAAGCCCAATTAGGGAGCCATGTTCAGCTAATTATGCTACGCTTCACATTCCCAGAATAAAGTGAGCGTGTGTTTACTGAGATAAATAAATAAAGACACGGGCTGCCAAGGCGAGCCGACCTTAATCAGATTTTCAGTGCTTTCTCTCTCTCCCTCTGAATGTATGTGTGTGTGAGAGTGTTTCTCTGTGATCAGAAGGTGTAATTATATGACTCCACCATTTGGTGACAGTGTTGTAACATGTCTTGTGAAAAAGGTGCCAATTCCCTGTCTCATTTCTTCCTATTTGACGAATAATGAAATCAGGGAAGGTTATTTCATGCAGGGAGATTGTTTGCTTGTATGTGTATATGTGTATGTGTGAGAAGCGAGAAAAAAACAAGGGTGCATACATGTGTGGTCGGCTTCATCTGTTCAGATGTGCAAACACATTTGGACGAAATGTCGCCTAAAAACCAGACAGTATTCAGTATTCTGGCATATAATAAATATTAAAGATTAATTTGCTGTGTCTTTTTATAAAATGTTCTCAGCCTAGTGTAATTGGACTTTTTTCCTCTACGGTTTGCCAGGCATGCTTTCAGCTTTAACCACAAAGAGTCAAACAAGAAAGAGACGGACAATTTCAGATAAATTGATAGAAAAATGGCATTATTGAGAGATGGAAGTGAGGAAAACCTGATATGACAGAGGAGATGAGGGTAAAATAAGATAAAATCCATTGAGTGTCACCTTAAATTTGCATTACATTTGACTACCTGTCTCTCCAGCAGGTCCCCGTTCCCCCGCTAAGATGAACTTTAAAGTACAATTCACTTATAATTTACAAAAATCCTCTTTATCCTCCACTCTTGTCTTTCTTAACAGATTATGTACGAGATAAGGCTAGTTTTTCCACTTCATGTCTTTGCTAATGGTTAATCTTGTCTTGCCTTAGACTTGAAATCCATCTATGCTCATGAGACTGGCCCTTACATTGGTCATTTTTATGGCTAGTCTTATGTAACATGTCAGACTGATCATCTACACCACTAGCAGCTGTTATTGATCATTCTCGTTTCTTTTTAGCACACCAGAGCTTTATTATCTGGAAGTGGGGAACCAGGGGGAAGCGCTTTGGGATTGAGCCAGGACTATTCCACAGACAAAGCCAAATCTCAATTTGTTACAGTCCTCAATCTATCACCTGGATTTTAAATCATCAGTTATATAGTGTGAAGGGGAATAGAGTAGCTCAGGTGCTATTACATCTGATTTTAGCTAATAGTTATTTACAAAAATTAGAACAATAGTTACGTTTGCAATTTCTTTACAAACATGAACTGGATTGGAATTTTATTTTCATGAGAAAATGTGAGTAGCAAAACTGCCATGATGCTAGGTAGTCGCTAATGTGTTAAAATGTTTTTAGCATGTTGTTAGCATGTATTTTAGTAAGTCTGATTAGCACACCTCCTTCTGAATAGCTGCATGATTTGAAGTATTCACACCCATTGCTGCACAAGTGAACGGTTATTGTTGGAAGTTAGCAATGATAGCTTGGATTGTTCTAGCAAACACTACTAGTAGCTAACAGTAATCATGAGAGTCTATAAATATGACTTTGTTTTGATGCAGGTGTGAAGGTTGGTACGAAGGCATTCAAAATGCTGATTGGTTTGTTTAAAACCTCTGTGCAAGTCCACTGACAACTGTGTTAAAAGGATTTAAATCAGCTTCCTGGTACGGATTTTCAGTGCTAACAGTATTTCCTTTTATAGGCTTTTTGATGGGAACAAAGCATTCTTACAGCGGAAAAGCTTTCTGAAATGTGCTTTGCCAATAAATTGAAGCTGGCCTATCATTGTCACATGATCTCAGGACAAGAAAGACATGAGCTAAATTGCATACTCTCTTGAGTAGGTACATATTTTGAATAATTACTTCACGGCTGCTAAAAAGTCCCTTTAAGACAAGTCATTTCACTTTCGCGGCCATCTTTGAAACGCGTCTCGGGCATCCTGGGCATCATGCAATCTCTTTGAATGGGGAAACATCAAATTCTCCAAAACTGTTCACCAACCTTACGATTAAATTTCATATTTGAAATGACCAATAAAATCTGACAACAACCGGCTCATAAATTTAGTTTCTAAACGCTCGAATCATGACAAAAAAATATATTTTTCAGGCTGGATCAAGCTAATGCGCATGCGCAGATCTAAATGCGCGTCTCTTCGGAGGCGCGCGTCTGACTGTTACTATAGAAACCGGTGATTCTAACGGCAGCTGAAGTGACGCGATGACTTGACCAGTCGGCGATTGGCTCTTATTTAGAAGGCGGGACTTTTTCTGCCATATTGGGCGTTTTTACACGTTGTCCCATTCAAAACAATATGAGTGACGCGTCTTGTGTTATAGTCTTTGTAAAAATGCATACACAATACAGTTTGTGATGCTGTTCACTGAAGAGGTGCTTTTCTGTGGTGATGCCCTTATGAAAATTAACCTTGGTTTTAATATGAATAAAACCAAATAAACATGGTTATTGTACAACCCGAACTCTGAAAATGTTGGGACGTTTTTTAAATTTGAATATGAAAACTAAAAGACTTTCAAATCACACGAGCCAATATTTTATTCACAATAGAACACAGATAACATAACAAATGTTTAAACTGAGAAATCTTACAATTTTATGCACAAAATGATCTCTTTTCAAATTTGATGCCTGCTACAGGTCTCAAAATAGTTGGGGTGGGGGCATGTTTTCCATTATGTAGCATCTCCTCTTCTTTTCCAAACAGTGTGAAGACGTCTAGGCATCGAGGTTATGAGTTTCTGGAGTTTTGGTGTTGATATTTGGTCCCATTCTTGCCTGATATAGGTTTACAGCTGCTGAAGAGTTTGTGGTCATCTTTGATGTATTTTTCTCTATAGGTGCAAGATCTGAACTGCAGGCCAGTTCAGCACCCAGACTCTTCTACGGTGAAGCCATGCTGTTGTAATAGCTGCAGTATGTGGTTTTGCATTGTCCTGCTGAAATACACAAGTCCTTCCCTGAAATAGACGTCATCTGGAGGGGAGCATATGTTGCTCTAAAGCCTTTATATACCTTTCAGCATTGACAGTGCCTTCCAAAACATGCAAACTGCCCATACCATATGCACTTATGTACCCCCATACCATCAGAGATGCTGGCTTTTGAACTGAACGCTGATAAAATGCTGGAAGGTCTTCCTCCTCTTTAGCCCGTAGGACAAGGCGTCCGTGATTTCCAACAAGAATGTCTGACCATAGAACACTTTTCCACTTTGAAACAGTTAATTTTAAATAAGCCTTGGCCCACAGGACATGATGGCACTTCTGGACCATGTTCAAATAAGGCTTCCTTTTTGCATGATAGAGCTTTATTTGGCATCTGCAGATGGCACAGCGGATTGTGTTTAGCGACAGTGGCTTCTGGAAGTACAGTATTCCTGGGCCCATTTAGTAATGTCATTGACACAATCATGCCAATGAACATGGTTTTATCATAGTAAATTTCAAACTTCTATGTCAGGCTTGTTTAGATGGTGACGAGTCTGAAGAAGAATGATTCAGTGGAACTGGATTTTGGTGCCGCTTTATAAAAGGCAGCTAGCGCCAACCATTATTCAAGCACTTGAACGCTGTTGTGGCTTTCTTTTTTTTTCTGCTGCCCCCCTGCAGTGCACCCCACACTTTGAGAACCACTGGTGTTGAGGCAGATGCTAAACCCTGTTTATACCACTGAGAATACAACTTGGTTGTGTTCTGAATTTCTGTGATGTACTGTAGCTAAATCAAGCTTGCTTTACATAAACAGACAATTTACGCTAAAGCCAGCCACTAAGAATGCGACTTGACATACTGTAGCTAAAAGCAGACAGTTAAGTTAAAGCTCATTATACCTCTTAGAATGCAACTTTATGTTATTGAATTGCAGTGTCGTAGCTAAATCAAACTTGCTAGTGTAGAAGCAAAGTTTATGCTAAAGCCTGTTAAGAATGCATCTCTGTTGTGTTATAAATTGCGCTGACACATTTCAGGATAACACAGTGTAAAATCAAGCTTACATTGTTAACGTTAGCATCATTGTATATTGAAAGTTTCAGGGCTGTTTATACACCCACAAAGGCTTATGTATTCCTTGCAGAGTTGTAGTAGTTGCTGTGATTTGCTAAGATTGTATGCATTTGACTCATCCACAAGCATGTGGATACAGGATAAATCAGAGCTGTGTGCCATTTCCGACACTCTTGTGCTAACCTCAGCTACTCTCTCAGTTGTTTTGCGTGTTTCCATTCTGAATCAGCTCACTTCAAGATTGTCTGTTGCTAATTGTGACAGACAGCTTCACGACAGCGAGTGGGTGCTGTGCGGCGCATCTGCGGTGGATCAGTGTATGCGCATGTGGGTGTGTTTTTGAAATGTGCATTACTGATAATCAGCTCAATAGCGAAGAGAGAGTATTGCTCTATACTTGTACATGTCACTTGTCTGTCATACAGGTGTATTATGTGATCTCACATCTGTTTGACTGCAGGTTTGACGTTTTTTCTCATTCAAACACTACATTGTCAACTTGCTTCATCTGAGAAGCCTAGAGACCAGATGCGTTTTATCAAACTGGCAATGCTAATCATAGAGTCAGGCTGGGGTAATGTGTGCGACAGTGTCGTGTCTTGTCTCTAGGTGCCGTGTAAATAAAAGGATTTGATTTGTAGTAGTGTTTGGTGAGCCAGAGATTAAACGTCAACTTGACTCTGAGAGTGGCTGCAACATGGCCAGCACATGCTCCTGGCCACATGTATACTGTTGATCATCGTCCGCCGTTGTGTCGGCTGAGTCACTTTGGCCTGATCTCGAAGCTGCTTACCACAAATCAAATCTATTTCAGCCATCTATATAAGAATAAACAACTCACACTTTCCTCCTTCAACCCTCCGCTTAGTGGAAGAGAATGAAAAGCCATTTCTATTAGAGCGATGCGCTCCCCAGGGGGCCGAGAGAGGAAACAGGAAATGCAGAGAAGAAAGTGGGAGACAGAGAGGGGAAGAATGTTTCCTTGCATTATTACAATAAGTGGCTCATTTTGTAACAGGAAGCATCACTTCAATAACTGTACTACTGTCAGCAACGTAGAGTCACGACAAACTTGCCATGATTCATCAATCCTCTGAACTCATGCAATACCATTCCCAAGTCAGCGTCCCTAGAAAGGAAAATCACAATTTCTTGGTTAATAATTTCTTGGTTGATTTTCATAGACTGAATCATAAACTTTATATTTTCTAGTTGTGATTATAATTACCCTTTTTTCCCCACTGTACCTTTATATGACAATGTGACTTTCTCACAATTACAGATTTTAGTTTAATTCTTTTAAACTTTTTCACAATTAATATTTATTTATTTATATTTTTTATGTATTCATTTTTCTACTTTTTAACTTTTTTTGACCATTAACTTTTATTTATGTATTTATTTTTTGGTCTTATCCTTTTTATACTTACTTTTTATACTTCTTTTTAGGTGGAAACTAGCCTGGTAATACCAGACTCTGCTACTTCACTTTGCTTCGTAGACAGAGTCTGGAATGGCATAATAGAGAAGTGTTTTCTCTCTCGTTAGGGGGCGCTTGTCTGAAGTTTAAAATCATTGGTTACCCGTAAGCCAATCAGATACGTTTAGTTATGACGAATGTTATGCGCCTGTACAGCCGCATCGAAGCACAGACATCATGCATCGAACTCAAATCTATGATTGAACTTGCACTGTAAACCTGTTGTAAACACATGATAAAACAAATGTTTATCAAACACTCTTCTTGTTCTGGCTTCAGTTTGGAAAAGAGTTGAATGTTCTCCATAACAGAGCGAATTGCATCCCGTGTCTCGTTTCCCATTTCCGCGGTCGTTTCGGTTTTTGATTTCTCTAACCTACAATGTAAAACTCGGCGCTTAGCATCTACGTCACGGCTCTCAGCCCGCCCTCTATTCGTTGATTGGCCCGGCTGTTTCCAGACCGGTGGCAAACAGAAAGCTCTGACGCTGTCTCAGACTGAGTACAGAAGCGAAATGAAATTGAGCGGAAGTAGGAAGTCTGACGTAGTCAGGCTAGGTGGAAACAATAGTTGATCTAAAATATTTACTTATTTTAGGTCTTTTTTTTAGAGTTATAGAAGAGATACTCAAACTCTACTTTATAAAAAAAAAAAAAATGTCAAGATCAAATTACCTAAGCTGCTATATACATTAAAGGTAGGGTAGGAAAGTTTTTTATAAACACTTTTTGTTATACTGGTTGAATCTTCACATCCTAATAGCAATCGATAATAGAAGTGGTCTAAATATTAAAAAAATGTACATATATCTTCTGTGTTTGTCCAATCATTGCATTCGGTCCTACCTTGGTCCAAATTAGTGTTGTTACGATATTGGAATTTCTAACTTCTATACGATACCTTGAAAAGTATTCAATACCGTTTTCTATACCTCAAGGAAAAAAATGCTGCGTATGCTGTCATTATTTCTTTTTTTTTGTCCTTCCATTGAAAGTCTAGGCAATCAAAAGTTTCTTCTAAAGAGATCATTTTTTATGATAAAGCTTTTAAAGGTGCCCAAGAATGCTTTTTCACAAGATGTAATATAAGTCTAAGGTGTCTCCTGAATGTGTCTGTGAAGTTTCAGCTCAAAATACCCCATAGATTTTTTTTTTTATTAATTTTTTTAACTGCCTATTTTGGGGCATCATTAACTATACACTGATTTTGGGGCGCCATTTAAATCGAAAATGGGCTAATTTCCCATAGACTGGAGTGAGACCATAGACCTCCATTGAGCTGTCGTAATCTTTCTTTGCGCTCTGTGGTGTGACTGACACATCATGAACCGACCATCTCCTCCGCTTTACAACACAAAGTAAACATGAATGAATATCCGAAGGTATGTTGAAAGAAAATGTACAACTTACTGAAATCTGTATCATGTTACATGTAACGGTAATCAATCAATCAGTGTTTCAACCGTGGAAAAGCGTCAATAAAACAGCTTGTAAAAATGTCACATTTACCGTAACATTTACCTCAGAAAAGCCGTTCAATGTCCAAAAGCTTGTTAGTCAGCTACAAAAATTAACTTAGAGAGGAGCATTTGATGTATATCCACTGTGACTATAGGCCATTGCATATTCATTGTACTTAACATGTGCTTTAATATTGAATGTATAAAACCGTTTTATGACGGCCACCATTTAAATGTTTAGGCCGATATTAAAAACGAGCAGAAACATAACTATGTCATTAAAAGTTTATTATAACGTTATTATAAAAACTTCTTTGTGTAATTTATATGTAAGTAGCTTACAAATCAATTAATTTTAATCTTTAATATTATAATGATGTACCAGCTGTGGTTCCCTGTATAGTTTACAGCATTATTTGAGAAACGTTTTTTTCTTTTCCATTTATTTTCTTGTCAGAGTGCACCAGAATGCTTCATTTACATGTTAAAATCATAAAAAAATTTCTCCTGCCCAGAGACCCCCCTACTACTATTTACTTTGTAATCATGTCACCTTTTTTTACCACTTTGGAGTTTGCAGGTATAATATATAAATGTTGATCAATTAACATTATGATTATCTCACAAATATTTGCTCACTCAATGTATTGGTTTTTACAATGGGGTAATTTTGTCGCAATAGCTTGTATTTGACCATTTTGAAAAAGATGTGAAAAAGAGCTCATTTTGGCACTTGTATGTGAGAGGCGGCTTTATGTGTGTGCTTCAGATGTGAGAACGAAATCTGCAGGAATGAGTAGAATTTTGCGCAATCTGCATCAAAATTCAGACCCGTTCACACCAACAATATTTATCCAGAGTGAATGAGAAGGAGGCGGGCGCGTGTACTGAACCAAAATGATAAGCTTTTGCTGTGTTCACGCCATGTAACCACGTAACCGTAATTATTAGATGGCAACCCGTGACGCTCTACCCGGAGCTGTTCACGTCTTCAGATGGATTTCAACACTATCAACGCGGAAATTAATCTGCAGCAGTCAAGTAGTCCAAGTCCGGGCTCTCTACACTGTAAAACCCAATAAGTTCAGAATACTCAAAACATTTGAGGAAACTTATTACCTCAAAACATTTAAGTAAACTAACTCATTTTTTTTTAAGTTGGTAGAACTTAAAATTTTTGTGACAAGTGGGGCGGGGCTGAGAGCCATGGAAGCGGATCAAGGCCAGTGTGGTGCACAGGTGTCTCTCACTAACAATCCCGTCACCAGCATCCCTTTCCCAACTCATCATAATGTTAATTACACACAGTTAATTTACATAAACATCACATTCAGATCTTGGTTAAATGTTACATAGCAAATAACACATGCTATTATAACTATCAGAGAGACTGTCATGACATACATACTTGCATGTATGTAATCAAACAACATATGTGGTTTTAAATGTTTTGCAGCTCATCCTCAACCTAACCACAGGCTCTACTCTTCACCACAGTGGTAACTCTACAAAACTAAAATAACAGAACCCCCCTTAATCAAGGGCTGTGACGGTAGGCATGACAACCGCGCCACCGCGGTGGTGAAGTTGTCACCGGCGGTA
This sequence comes from Chanodichthys erythropterus, assembly GCF_024489055.1. NCBI lineage: Eukaryota > Metazoa > Chordata > Actinopteri > Cypriniformes > Xenocyprididae > Chanodichthys > Chanodichthys erythropterus. The sequence continues at coordinate 8,031,439 of NC_090244.1, forward strand.
TTGTGACGTCATATATAATATATATTTCTATATCTCAGAGGTCGCGATAACTGAAAATGTTCCGTCTTTGATGGAATTTGTTTAGCAGTGACGGAAAAAAGCCTGTCCGTCATTTTGACAGATTATGTTGTTTGTATGTAAACTTGTTGTAATTCCCACCCCTGTCCAGTAGGTGGTGAGCGCGCTCCAGTGTGGCAGCAGAGCGCGAGTTCAGTCTCCAATGAAAACAATGCGCTTGGTTACTCACAGACGAGCACCCAGTTTAAGTAAATTGTATAATGATAAAGTTACTTATGTTACGGGTGGCTGGTAGAGAGATGAGGCAGATACGGATTTCCACGATAATAGAGACTTTACTTCAAACAATGGCAATGAACAACAGACAGACACCTTAACAAAACAGAGAACGGACGAGGAGTGCAGGGAGTGAGTGCATTATATAGGAGTGCTAACAATAGAGTCCAGGTGCAGGTGATGAGTGACGATGAGGAGCAGACGAGGGAAGTGAGTGCAGGTGTGGAGAACAGGAGGATTCTGGGAAATGGAGTCCAGGGAAACAAGGGATCTGTAACAGTACCTCCCCCTCCCGGTAGGCGCGTCCTCGCGCCGTAGATGTAACAACCGGGAGGGGGGCGGGCGCCCTGGAGACCTCAAACCGGAGCAGGGGAAGGAGTAAACTGGAGTGGAGGTCTCCAGGGCAGGTCCAAAAACCATGGCGGGTCAGGAGCCGTGGGCAGCCATGGGGGGTCAGGAGCCGTGGGCAGCCATGGCGGGTCAGGAGCCGTGGGCAGCCATGGGGGGTCAGGTGCAGCGGGCAGCCATGGCGGGTCAGGTGCAGCGGGCAGACATGCAGCGGGCATACATGGCGGGTCAGGTGCAGCGGGCAGCCATGGCGGGTCAGGTGCAGCGGGCAGCCATGGCGGGTCAGGAGCCGAAGCCTTCGAGGCGTTGAGCCCAGGCGTCGCTGAAGGACTGGCGGGTGATGGCGGAACCGAAGGCTCTGCCGACCGAAGCGCAGCCGGGGCTCCAGAAGGCCGCAGTGAAAGCAGAAGGACAGCCAACAAAACGAACACCGGGGGGAGTGAGGAGGCCAACTGAATCCGAGGGACGGAGTGACGGAGCGGAGACGGAGGAGTGAAGTCCAGAGGGGAGGGCAGGCTGATGAATGACCAAGGTGTGAGTGGAGGCAGGATGGAGACTGGTGAAGCTGGAGGACTGATGGGCAACGGTGGAGCAGAGGGAGGTTGGAGCCGGGGTGAAGGTAATCGCCCAGAGGTCCGAGGTGGAGATCTGGGCGAGGGGGCTTGAGGTGGAGGTGCAGTATAGACATGACTTGGAGGGGAGGCGGGAGAGGGAGGCAGGGAGGGAAAACAGTCTTTGGGCTGGAGAGTTCAATCACAGAGACCATACTAGGAGTGGCTGGCTCGGCGGCGGCTGGAGCGGCAGGCTCGGCGGCGGCGGCTGGAGCGGCAGGCTCGGCGGCGGCGGCTGGAGCGGCAGGCTCGGCGGCGGCGGCTGGAGCGGCAGGCTCGGCGGCGGCGGCTGGAGCGGCAGGCTCGGCGGCGGCGGCTGGAGCGGCTGGCTCGGCGGCGGCGGCTGGAGCTGAGGGCTCGGCGGCGGCGGCTGGAGCTGAGGGCTCGTAGGCGGCGGAGACTGGAGAACTTTGCTCGGCGGCGGAGACTGGAGAACTTTGCTCGGCGGCGGAGACTGGAGAACTTGGCTCGGAGGCGGAGACTGGAGAACTTTGCTCGGCGGCGGAGACTGGAGAACTTGGCTCGGCGGCGGAGACTGGAGAACTTGGCTCGGAGGAGACTGGAGAACTTGGCTCGGAGGAGACTGGAGAACTTGGCTCGGAGGAGACTGGAGAACTTGGCTCGGAGGAGACTGGAGAACTTGGCTCGGAGGAGACTGGAGAACTTGGCTCGGAGGAGACTGGAGAACTTGGCTCGGAGGAGACTGGAGAACTTGGCTCGGAGGAGACTGGAGAACTTGGCTCGGCGGAGACTGGGGTTGAGGGCCATTTCATCCCCTCAAATACAATTAAAATCCCCACAGGCACTGGAGCTGGCTCTGTGGGGACTGGAGCTGGCTCTGGAGATACTGGAGCGGGCTCTGGAGATACTGGAGCGGGCTCTGGAGATACTGGAGCGGGCTCTGGAGATACTGGAGCGGGCTCTGGAGATACTGGAGCGGGCTCTGGAGATACTGGAGCGGGCTCTGGAGATACTGGAGCGGGCTCTGGAGATACTGGAGCGGGCTCTGGAGATACTGGAGCGGGCTCTGGAGATACTGGAGCGGGCTCTGGAGATACTGGAGCGGGCTCTGGAGACACTGGAGCGGGCTCTGGAGATACTGGAGCGGGCTCTGGAGACATTGGGGCCGCTTTCTTCCTCCTCCTCCGCTTACTGGGCCCAGTAGCGGAATATGGGTCCAGCCCGGGGCAGGCAGGGAGTTCGCTGGAGCGGTGTGCGGAGGAAGCCGGAGGTTGACTGACTGGCCCGGCCAACCGTGTTTCTGGATGGACCGGACGACAACACTGATCCTGAACCTCTTCTACTAAGAAATTGGAGCCATTCAACCACAAAATTAAATTGATAGTGTCGCTTAAGGAGAAACAAAAAACAGGTTCATCAAAACGGATAGTGTCGTCATCCAATCCATCCAAAAACAAGGAGATCAACTGAGCATCAGGCCAGTCAGACAAGAAAGCAAGCTCAACGAACTCCTCCACATACCTCTCCAGCGAACGTCCTACCTGCAGGAGCCCGATAATGCGTTCGCTGGCTGTTAGGGTGAGAGGCGATGGAGGAGCTGGATCCAGGGAGCTGGGGAAAGTCTCCATTTTTTTTTTTCGTGGAAAATCCGGTCGGTTTAGGTCCGTTCTTCTGTTACGGGTGGCTGGTAGAGAGATGAGGCAGATACGGATTTCCACGATAATAGAGACTTTACTTCAAACAATGGCAATGAACAACAGACAGACACCTTAACAAAACAGAGAACGGACGAGGAGTGCAGGGAGTGAGTGCATTATATAGGAGTGCTAACAATAGAGTCCAGGTGCAGGTGATGAGTGACGATGAGGAGCAGACGAGGGAAGTGAGTGCAGGTGTGGAGAACAGGAGGATTCTGGGAAATGGAGTCCAGGGAAACAAGGGATCTGTAACAACTTATGCATGCTTAAGTTTTTTTTTTTTTTTTTTTTTTCTTGCTGACTATAAGTTTATGGTCAACGAATGGCTTTTCTGAGGTATAATGTTAGGTGACATTGTTGGCAACACTGACTGAACTGACGTGATACAGATTTCGGTAAGCTACTGTATCTTTTAACATATTTTTTTTATTTTCATTCATGTTTATTTCGTTCTGTACAGTAGTAAAGAGGAAAGGATTATCGCATTCACTCACAATCCGTGACAAGAGTTCATGATGAAAACTGAAAGTGACGCAGCTTGTCTTTGATCAACTTTCATAGTATAAATAAATGCAAGCCTATGCCTATTTGCTTATCCTGTAAGTTCGTGAATAAAATGTCTTATCATTAAAATATAAAAATTAAAATGACGGGTAATATTTATTATGATAGATTTTTTTTTACGATCCTGTCCATCAAAATGACGGCGAAACGCAAGTCTAACACTATATATATATATATATATATATATATATATATTTATATATATATAAACCCCGCCCCCCCTTCGGACCCCACCACCGCAACACCGGCGGTTGTTGGTGATTTACCACCGCGGTAGTAAAAATTTGCCCCCGTTACAGCCCTACCTGAATCCCAACATAACACAACATTAAACATTAACTTATATCTCCATATGTTAATCTTGTGCAAAAACACACAAAATAACACTTAATTTCAACAGTTATTTATATGGTCTGACGTAAAACATGCTGGGAATTAGAAATCTGCTGCAGCTCAACTCAATCATATTAAGTTCAGCTTACTACAATGACATTTTGAGTTCATGAAACTTTTTTCTATTAAGTACAATTAACTTTCATTATTATTTGAGTGAAACCAACTCATTTAATTTAATTAATTTCACTGTTCGGTTATACAGTGCACGTTGATTATGTTCATTAATGTCATGTGCTTTGAGACATGAGGTAATTTAACGCCACCTCTCCTGATGCTTTGCAGACTCTGCTGTGTGCGTTCATGTGTTTTGAAGGAGGCGTGGCTTTGGAGATGCTCTGAAAGGAAGGTAGGATCTCATGCTTTCAAAGCTTGCTAGCCACTCTGAAATTGCCTACCTTTAACTATATAGCTCTATATTCTTAATGCATGTCTCATTTGTGTTGGTTTTTATTTCTCTATTTTTAGGTTGATGCAAAAATGACAACTCTGAGCAATGAAATCTTCCTCTGGGGTGCCACAAAGCGGCCCATTCCTGAGTCCTTCGCCCAGCATCTGCTCTGCATCTCCGTCTCTGATCGACTGCCATGCTGTACCCATCAGCGGCCGCCATATGCTATCCCAGCGGCCATCTCCTGCTGTAAACAAACAATATATTTTGACAGATGCTCACAGGCCAGGATCTCAGGCCCTGCCTGACCATATCGCAGTGCTCTGGACACAGTTCTGTGCTCTGACAGGTGGACCCTCACCCCTCCTTCCTCCAGTATAATTACAGAGCGAACAGATTTAAAGATCAGACTGTTTAAGGTGGCCCTGATTTAACAGCTGTCAGGGGCTCTATTGTCTTCAGGGCTGCGGTGTGTGACACCAGCGGCGATGAAAAGGCCACAGCCACCCTGCCATTTCTCATAATGGACTTTTAGTTAAAGGACAGGAAAATAATAAGCAGACTTAATCGTGGAAAGCGGGCACCGTTTGTCTTTCCTGCCGAATCAACTTCAGAGGGACAAACGAGGGTTAGTTGTGATGAAGAGACAGGGCTGCTCTTTTCATCTTTTCATTGTCACACACAGACAACCGAAACATGAAGACGGCTTGCAATCTGTTTAGTATATAAGTATCTATCCATCTAATTATCTATCTGTCTGTCTGTCAAATTTCATTGTGTGCTGATCAAGTCAAAATCCAGTAGTTTCCATGTACTCATTTCTAAGCTTTTCTATTTCAGAAGGCCGGCTGTGTAAACCAGCATTAGTTTGGAATATAAAGCTCTCTGACAGAGCTTAAAGAAGTGATGATTAAACACAAACCCAGTCGGAGGAGACACTTTTTGCGGGGCTGCGAGTCTCCAGCGGCTGTCTGATCCTGCGCCTCGCTCGGGGGAAAAAGCAGATTTAATTAAAGCAGAATTAAAGAGCATTGTTATTTTGATTGAAGACACCCGGCTCCTTTCCCTCCACTCTCTCTCACCCGACTGTCCCGGATTCAAGCTGACGGGGTTCGTCGTTGATGGTTTATTTGAGTACATAGCGTGCATCTGGTGATCTGTTTTCCTGCAAACACATGCAGGTCTTACTATGTGTTTGAGGAATACAAACGCCATCTCCTCTGCTGTAGATTGAATCTATTTCTGTATTATTGGATAATGAGAAAAGCCTGTACGACACACAGACTGGCACAATATTAGAAGTTAATTAAATTTCGGTAGAGTGACAGAAGAACCTGAAGGCAGCAAAAGCAGCATCGGCCAGACAGACGGCACGTCTCTTTCTTTCAGGCCCTGGCCGACTACATGGTGTGAGAGGGGCCCTTCAATCCAGATTTAGACAGACAGAGAGAGAAAAGGAGGGATGGAAGGACAGTAATGAATAGTGTGTGTCCTGATAATTGCATTAATGATTATTAGGCAGAGCTCTGGGGAAGGTGATGAGAGAGAGAGTTTCTGTCAGCTAACTTTGACAAATGGCTGCTCACTCAGGGCCACTGCTTGGAATATTAATTTGCAAAATAAACTTTAAGAAAGGAGAGAAAGAGGAAAAAGGAAGGTCTGGGAAGAATTTGTTTAAAGGTGCCCTAGAATCAAACATTGAATTTACCTCGGCATAGTTGAATAACAAGAGTTCAGTACATGGAAAAGACATATGTTGAGTTTCAAACTCCATTGCTTCCTCCTTCTTATATAAATCTCATTTGTTTAAAAGACCTCCGAAGAACAGGCGAATCTCAACATAACACCGACTATTACGTAAAAGTCGGGATCATTAATATGTACGCCCCCAATATTTGCATATGCCAGCCCATGTTCAAGGCATTACACAAGGGCAGCCAGTATTAACGTCTGGATCTGTGCACAGCAGGATCATCAGACTAGGTAAGCAAGCAAGAACAATAGCGAAAAATGGCAGATGGAGTGATAATAACTGACATGATCCATGATATCATGATATTTTTTGTAATATTTGTAAATTGTCTTTCTAAATGTTTCGTTAGCATGTTGCTTATGTACTGTTAAATGTAGTTACCATCGTTTCTTACTGTATTCATGGAGACAAGAGCCGTCGCTATTTTCATTTTTAAACACTTGCAGTCTGTATAATTCATAAACACAACTTCATTCTTTTTTAAATCTCTCCAACAGAGCATATAGCCTCAAACTCATTCAGAATCAAATGCAAACATCCAAATAAATACTATACTCACAGGAATCGATGCATTCATGCAGCATGAATGACGAACATCTTGTAAAGATACATTTTAGGGTTATATTAGCTGTGTGAACTTTGTTTATGCACCGTATAACTGCATTTATAGTTGAGAGCTTGGGAGGGCAGGGAGCGAGAGATTTAAAGGGGCCGCGCAGCCTGAAACTGTGCATAGTTAATGATGCCCCAAAATAGGCAGTTAAAAAAATTAATAAAAAAAAAATCTATGGGGTATTTTGAGCTGAAACTTCACAGACACATTCAGGGGACACCTTAGACTTATATTACATATTTTGAAAAGACGTTCTACGGCACCTTTAAACCCCATGGAACAGGTCCACTTTGGAAAAACATCAGAGATTTACATGTTTTACTGTACGTTTTACATATTTTAATATTTTAATTGCATGACATAATTATTTGTGAAGTTCCTTAAAAATAAATGATAGCTTTTCCGGTTATAAGCTTCTTTTAATTTAAAGATGAGTTTTTAATAATGTTTAATTTCTAGAACCACTAGCATGACTATTACTGTTAATTACTATTTTCAAAAAAGGAAGTCTGATATATACCTGAAACTTAGTGGTAGGATTCCCATTGACAGGTGCTCGGTTTAGCACAGTGTGCATTTTGAAATGTACCATTTTGAATCGGATGGTTAATTTTGGACTTCCAATCACCAGTTCCGGAAATAATGCCATTTTACTAAGTGCTAATCAGCTAATGGCACCATAAGAATGCATACAACTAAGCTCTTCATTAGCAACTATTGTGAGCTTTGACATGAAATTGTGACTTTGTTAGAATACTCTTAAATGGCCAAAATATGTTTTTTTCCCCTTTCTTTCTTTTTATTTCTTTCTTTCTTGCTGTCTTTTGCCAGCAGGGGCTAACTGGGCTAGGCTAACTAGCTAAATTTGTTAAACATTTCCCCCCCAAACGACTCTCTAAAAAATGCTGGGTTGAAAATGGACAAATCCAGCAATTGGGTTGTTGTAACCCAGTGGTTGGGTTAAAAGTTCCCCCAACCTGCAGGGTAGTTTTATTTAACTCAACTTTTACTCATTAACTCATTTATTACTGTATTGCTTGCTGAAAAATGCTTAATATATTTAATAAATGAGCATTTATTAATAAGTTTAATGAATAATAATTAAACAATAAACATGTATTAAATTGCTAATTAACTAATGTTTACCTTTTGCCTCTAGTAATTGTCTGATTTTTAATTTCCAACCATTTGGGGTTCATTTTAAGCCAGCCATATAGTATTTTTTAAACAATAGCTCAGTTAAATAAAACTGCGCAGCATGTTTGGCAAACATTTGACCCAACCACTAGGTTAAAACAGTCACTTGGTTTGTCCATTTTCAACCCAACTTAGGTTGTTTTTAACCCAGTATTTTTAGAGTGTAGGATTACATTTCAGTAGTCGGTATCAATATCAGTAAAATTTTGTGGTTTTCGTTACCAGTTTTAGTTAAACTGTTGAATTGCTTTAAAAAATATATTGTCCCGTTTTGTCTCGTCCATTGGTTATCACTGTTAATCGCAGTTTCTGATTCAATTGAGCATTTAAATACAGTTGTCAATCCAGAAACTTTGCAGTGTCCTTACACTTTGTTGGTCAAAATGAAAGAAAAATGTATACATTTTCGGTGGCGTTAAGCAATTCTGACTAACTTACTGACTAGCACCTCTGATTGACCATTGCGTTCAAGCGCTCAACAGATATGATTGTGATTGGCTACAATGTGCAACGCTTGTAAAAACACACTGTAAACAGAAACCTTTGACACAGTTGAGAAAGTGCTCAAACAAACACGAACGAGAGTGTATGAAAGCACTGTCTATCAGCGGGTACCGAATATACCCAGTACTACTGGTAGCCTACTGCAGAAATGGTATTTATATTTAGTACCATCTAGTACTGCTACGTTTGACAACCCTACCCCAAACAATTATCTTGTTACCGAAAAAGCTATGCAATTGTATACCAGCAATATGCTTTGTTAGAAGTGGAGCTATGTACTTCCTAGCGCTGCATGGCATTATGGGATAGGTGTTTACTCTGTGAACGCAGCGAGTTGTCTGATAAAGACAAAAATGGCCGCTTGACGTCATAAAAAACGTCACATAAATGTCAGAGGATGATAAGCTGTTTAAACTAGTATTAGTGCCCTTTAAAAGATGTCAATGATCCACCTTCTCACTCAAATAAAGTGTTTTGATTGGTGTGCAGTTCGATGTGTTGACAGCAACATCTTTGACCCCACATACCAGGTGTCCCCTCAGACGGTGATAACAGCACCTCAACAACTTTTCCCCTAAAACTCACACATGTAGTGGAGAATAACACCCTGCTTAATGCCAGGTGGCTGTCGACTGAAGACATTTTTCACATAAATCAAACTGCCATCGGGCTTATCAATAACAAGTCAATTAGCAGGCGGAGAGAGGCACGGATCTCTAGGGGTCACCGCTTGTTTGTTAGATGGACATCTGCAGCTCTGTTTGCTTCACCATGGCAACAGACCTACAGTTTCTCTCTGTTTTTCTGTCTCAGTTTCTTTCGTTCTTTAGGTTTGTGAAGACGGAAGGCTCTGGGAGGCCTAACTACTGCTTTAAAGTGCACATTTCACCCAGAAATTCTGTCATTTACTCACCCTCATATTGACTTTTCCTTCATTGAAACACAAAAGATTGCATGTACTTTTTGTGTTTTTGTTTAATAGTGTAAATCACAATCCCATTTCATTGTCAGCTTGGACATTTAGCAAAAAACCTCTTTTGTAGGCTATTCTTAAAAAGAAAGAAAGTAACACAGGTTTGAAAACGACGTGAATAAATGATAACCGATTATGTCAATAAACATACACACATCACATCATGATCAATTAAATGCAATATATCACCTTTGTTTTTCAATCCCTCAAGGAATCTTTGTAAAGGATGAAGGATCGCTTGTAAAAACTGGTATTTTCAATGACCTTTCTAATTTTGCTCAATTTATAGACTTGGCTATTATTATCTGGCTGAAAGCAACTGTCTTTTGCATAAAAATTACTTTCTGTCCCTTTATTACTCACAATAATGAGGCTTTATTTATTTCCTCTGTCTCATTCTCTCTGTCTGTTCCTCCATTTTAATGAATTCAAATAATTATTTATTTTTCATATGTGTGCAGTATGGGTCATTCTACAGTATAATTGTTGTTCATGTTCATTTATATATAGTGTACAAATGGAAGCCATGTTGTAGAATGACCTTCACTGTATATCATTTATGATGTTTTCTCTTTGTTTGGTTGGCAGAAGTTGTGGCTCTCAGATGAGACAGGCCACATAGTGCTTTCCGGCACTTGGTGACTATTTAATGACTAGTCTGTCAGAAGTCCAGACAGAATAGCGCCGCAGAAATGCACAGGACCCATTACAGCACAGTGACCATTCTGAAAATACACCCTTGATTTATTTATCATAAATAAATCCCCTTAATTCATATTTGCTGATGACACCAACACCGTTCATAGTGGGACTGCGACAGGACCCACTTGTAGAGTTAATGCTCATTATAGTGACATCCTACAATGGATAATTTGTTCAAAAAGTCTCAGAAAAATGACTATGTCTCAGCAGGATTCTGAAATTGTGATATGCAGTTGGACTATACCCTGTATTTGCTATGCTTTTCCAACTTTTGAATACACCATAAAGGATATTTTAGTCAGTCAGCCTTGAGTAGATGGTTGTCAGCTCTCTTTTAAATGTATTCCTCTGATCTGATGTGTTTTAATGGTGTCTGTTTTTCTATATAGAGGGGGATCAAATAGCAGAGCTGCAGCACGTTGGCATGGACCACCTGCTGAAGATAAGTTTCAGAGAGTGCCGGGGGAAAACAGCAGGGGGATGTGTTAGTTTGTATCCATGAGCCTTGTACTGATACTTGTTTATGATGCAGAATGTGCATGTGTGTTTGTGTGTCTTAAAAATACATGATTTATGTTGTGTTTTGGAGTGTCTGTGTATGTTTGAGCAGAAGTCATCTCATATATATGCATTTAAGAGTTTACTTTGAAATAGTTTGTGGACGACATGTCCTAGAAGTTTGCTAAATATTATACAATTTGTCCTTTAGGCACATCTTGATTTGAAAAAAAAAACAAAAAAGTTTTTTAAGATTAAAGTTAATATATATGCCAATTATAATTAGCATAAAGTAAAAACAAACAAGAAGTCTATGGCATGCCCTCATTAGGTAGCTTAGTAAATGTGTGTGTCTGTGTGTGAATGTGGTTAGCATCACCCCCACCCCCTTCCCAAGACCTCCAATGTTTCTCAGGTGCTAAAATGTGGCGGTTAAGGACCCCACAGTGAGGTATAAATAGGACTCTCTTCCTATGGAGAGACACAGTCTTTTATAGGAGCACCAAGTGACTGAGATCCAGCCAGCCACTCTTAGATAGAGAGCCTGGAAGACATCCACACTCAGAAACCCACTAGGCCTCCCCTGTGCCCCCACGCGGAAAGGCCCCAGGGGAGAATTCGCCAGCTGAGCCTCAAAAACAAGGTAGGACAACCCAGCTGACTGACAGACTGAATGCTCTCAGCTGTTTTTGTGTATGCATGTCTCAATAGTTCACTTCAGAGCTGATAGCTGGAGAGACACAGGGTGAAAACACAAAAGCTGAGAGGGAGAAAAAAGAAAAAGAGAGAGAGACAGAGAGAAAATGCCAGCATGTACTCACCATGGGAGTGTTATGGTAAGCGCTTGTTGATTTATTGATCAGGGAAGAGGACCGTTTTACATTGTTGCGGATGGGATGAGAGAGGAGCATCACATCCTGACAGTTGTTTTGGGAATCTGCACGGGTTTGACAGCTACAGCTAGTCCGAAGTGACTTCTGAGCTAGTCCTTGTTTTTATTTGCATGTTTATGCATATCTTTGTACTCGGTGAGTGACATGGTTGAAATACAGGATAGAGTCTGTTTCATAGGGAATGGCTGGCATTACAATTTCCCTTCATCTGACTTCAGTGAATGGCTGTGCATCATAAGACTTGATTCTCTCTCTTTCTCTTGAGCAATCCGTTAAATGCCAGCAAGCTCCTCTACGGACTTAAACTCCTGTTTCAGCACAGTAAATGGCTATTATAACTGATTGACAGCCCTAGAGGTGTCCATTTAGCAAACCCTTGGCACCTGAGAAAGATGAGGGTGGGGCGAAAAATGAAACAAAAGATGAGGGATGGAAAAAAAGGACATGGTGGGTCCCTGAGCAAGAGTGTTAGGAAGGAGAGAAATGAAGTTTTCAGCAGTGGATCGATTTCTGAACGCTTGTCTCATGCATTTTACAGAGGCGCTAAATGCCACTTATAGTATAATGCTGTACTCTAGGTCAGAGCAAAGCTCTCATGCTTGGGCTGGGATTTCAGGGCTGCTTTTAACAAACTACACCAGTAGACTTAAGTAAATCTGTCTGATTGTGTCACAGCCTTGGAAATAATGTTGTTTTGCTCTTCTTTTGTGGATTTGTATGCCCGAAACCCCCTTTTTCTATTACACCTAAGAATATTCCTTGGCAGCCAAACTAATCTCATAGTCTCATAAACTCTCGATTCATAAAGAATTAATCTTATTCCTTCTCACTTTCTTTTCTCTCTCTTGAAAGCAGCTGAGACTAAGCTGACGCCATGGAGAAAGGGAGGTGGAGTTCTGAAGATGCTCCCAGAGCCTCCATGCCTGACGAACTGTCTCATCCTAAGTTTTCGGAATGGAAGTTTAAGCTCTTTCGGGTCAGATCCATGGAGAAGGCCCCTCTGTCTAATGAAACACCGGTGGAGAAGGAAAACCAGCCTGAGGTGGAGACAGAGATGGCAGGCTCTCCAGGCAGTGTTATGAAGCTCTGTTTTGGAGGGAAGAGTAAGGAAAACGTGGAGAATACTAGAGGGAGAGTGGACCTTAAGCTGCAGGAGATTGATACACATATGAATCTTCTCAAGTGAGTTTAATGATAATATTGAGTCATTGATAAGTTCTGAATGTTGAATTGACTTGTGCATATTTGGAAGCATATCAATATTAATCAATGTGCGTCTTTTGCAGAAGCCTGTGTCGCCTTTGTGGCCTCTCAATACGGAAGGCTAAAGGTCCGTCGCATGAAGTCCAAGGAGACTTGGAAGAGTCAAGTCGGTGCGCCTTGCGCAAGATGGGCTGCAAGTTTGTGACATGGCCGGAAGTGATCTTGAAGGTCTTCAAGGTGGACGTGACAACCGACATGGAGACAGTACATCCGTCTTTGTTTTGTCACAGATGCTGGACTGCTGCCATGAGGGGAGGGGGTTTCTGTTCTTTCACTAGGACCCATATCCCAGACTGGAAGCCCCACACTTCCCACTGCAACCTCTGCTTCCCTAAGAAGAGCTCTTTTCAGCGAGTGGGAAGGAAGCGGACCAAACCACTTAAAGGTGCACACAGCCTTCCAAAGAGAATCAAGAGGGATTCCCCGGAAACTTCAGGTGCCAATAGATTGTGGAGACAGACCACAGAGAATCCTGCAGGATCAGGTGGGAAAGAATGGATAAAACTATCAGTTCAGAGAGGACAATGGGTAAAGAATATCACACAGTGCCAGAAGGACCATCTGAGCGCTAAGCTCATCCCTCCCGAAGTCCCAGCAGACTTGCTACGTGCCGTTATTTGCCAAGTGTGTGATCACCTTCTTTCCGACCCTGTCCAGTCACCGTGTCGGCACCTGTTCTGTCGGGTCTGCATAGTAAGGTACAGTCGAGCTTTGGGGCCGAACTGTCCCACCTGTAACCAACACCTGAACCCATCCCACCTGACCAGGCCAGCCAAGTTCTTCCTTGCCACCCTCAGCTCTCTCCCTCTGCTCTGCCCCAGCGAAGGATGCAGCGACTGGGTCCGATTGGACTCCTTTAGGGAACACTGCCTCAACCACTACCATGAAAAAGAGTCCCAGGAAGAACAAACACCTTCAGAGCAGAATCTCAATGGGTACTTGCCAATCAACAAAGGTGGGCGCCCTCGACAGCACCTGTTGTCGTTGACCCGTCGGGCTCAAAAGCACAGGCTGAGAGACTTAAAGAACCAGGTGAAGATGTTTGCCGAAAAGGAAGAAGGAGGGGATGTGAAGTCTGTCTGTTTGACGCTCTTCCTTCTGGCACTGAGAGCCGGGAATGAACACAAACAAGCAGATGAACTGGAAGCTATGATGCAAGGTACTGCCAAGAAACATGTCACCCACAATATGTGACTGTCAAAGCAGTCGTTGTCAAATAAATACAACTAGAATGAACAGATAATGCATTATTGACTTACTCATGTAAGCTTGAGAGCAACCAAGAATAAGAATGTATAATGTTTTGGCAACCTAATATATGGCATCATTTGTTTTGTAGAATGAACTAGCCTAATTTGCAATGCCTGACTGCAGTTAATTGTATTCATTTTTCATAGAACAACAGCTTTAACATGTAATTTTACACAATTATGTTCACATTTACTACCTGCAAATAGTTACGCAAAATGAATTAAACACATGAGGTTATCTACACACACAAAAATTAATGAATTCTTTTCTTATGTGCCAAACTGTCAATTTAAATAGAATAAGCACAACTTTACTGAATGTGTGTTTGTGTGTGTGTGTGTGTGTATGTGTGCATACAATACACAATAACAATTCTTGTAAAGAGCCTGTTAGGCTGAAAACAACATCAGTAGCCCTTGTATCTGCAAATGACATAGATACTACTTCACCCCCAGGGGAACAGGGCCCAGCTGGTGTCTGTTTTCATCAGCAGCCAATATCAGTATTTCCAGCCCAGCTGAGTCACCTCTCGTCTAACTTAAGCATTAATAATCTCTCTGATCTAGAACAATTAGGACATATTCCATGCTTTAATTATAATCAGAATTACAAAATATTGTAGCATTCAATTGCTGGTGCTCTGAAATCGGTCCATAAATGCACATAATCACACATTCAAGCTCACAGTCTCACATATTTTGAGTTTGTTCTGGGTAAACAGTTCTATGAATTAAAACTTCTGACTCTTATCTCACATAGTTTTGTTTTTTCTCTGTATTCTCTTTCAGGTAGGGGATTTGGTCTGCATCCTGCAGTGTGTTTGGCTATAAGGGTCAACACCTTCCTTAGCTGCAGTCAGTACCACAAGATGTACCGCACTGTGAAGGCCACTAGTGGCCGCCAGATATTCCAGCCCCTGCACACTCTACGTAATGCTGAGAAAGAGCTTCTTCCCGGATTCCATCAATTTGAATGGCAACCAGCTTTAAAAAACGTTTCCAGCTCATGGGATGTGGGTATCATTGACGGCCTCTCTGGTTGGACAACCTTTGTTGATGATGTCCCTGCGGACACCATCGCCAGGCGATTCCGCTACGATGTGGCACTGGTTTCTGCATTAAAAGACCTGGAGGAGGACATAATGGATGGACTAAGAGAGAGGGGGCTAGATGACAGCATGTGCACCTCTGGCTTTACTGTGGTGGTGAAAGAGTCATGTGATGGTATGGGAGATGTCAGTGAGAAGCATGGAACTGGTCCAGCAGTTCCTGAGAAGGCAGTGAGGTTTTCCTTCACAATCATGTCCATCTCCATCCGAGTTGAGGGTGAGGACGATGGCATCACCATCTTCCAGGAACAAAAGCCAAACTCTGAGCTCTCTTGTAGACCTTTGTGCCTCATGTTTGTGGATGAGTCCGACCACGAGACCCTGACAGCCATCTTGGGGCCTGTGGTAGCAGAGCGGAAAGCCATGATGGAAAGTCGACTTATCGTATCTGTTGGTGGTCTGCTACGCTCATTTAGGTTCTTCTTCCGGGGCACAGGCTATGATGAGAAGATGGTACGTGAAATGGAAGGGCTAGAAGCATCAGGCTCCACTTATATATGCACACTCTGCGACTCAACCCGAGCTGAAGCCTCTCAAAACATGGTGCTACATTCCATCACACGTAGCCATGATGAAAATCTTGAGCGCTACGAGATCTGGAGGACAAATCCTTTCTCTGAGTCCGCTGATGAACTCCGTGACCGGGTCAAAGGTGTTTCCGCCAAGCCTTTCATGGAGACCCAGCCTACTCTGGATGCCCTGCACTGCGACATAGGCAATGCGACCGAATTCTACAAGATCTTTCAGGATGAGATCGGCGAAGTCTACCAGAGGAGCAATCCGAGTCGAGAGGAACGCCGTCGTTGGCGGTCAACCCTGGACAAACAGCTAAGAAAGAAGATGAAACTCAAGCCTGTGATGAGGATGAATGGAAACTATGCCCGTCGGCTGATGACACGTGAGGCTGTGGAGGCGGTCTGTGAGCTGGTCCCTTCTGAGGAACGACGTGAGGCACTACGGAGACTGATGGAACTCTACCTCCAGATGAAGCCGGTGTGGCGTTCCACTTGTCCATCCCGAGACTGCCCTGACCAACTCTGTCAATATAGCTACAACTCTCAGCAATTTGCTGACCTCCTTTCCACCACGTTTAAGTACCGCTATGATGGAAAAATTACCAACTACCTCCACAAGACTCTGGCCCATGTTCCTGAGATTGTTGAGAGAGACGGGTCTATCGGAGCATGGGCCAGTGAAGGCAATGAGTCTGGGAACAAGCTGTTCAGACGTTTTCGGAAGATGAATGCAAGGCAGTCCAAAACGTATGAACTTGAAGATGTTCTGAAACACCACTGGCTGTACACCTCCAAGTATCTTCAGAAGTTTATGGAGGCTCACAAGAATTCAGCAAAAGCAATGCAAGCCACATTCAACCCAGAAGAGACCCCAGATGAAGTTGATGTGGCTCTTGAAGTTCCAGATTTTTGAATTTTTCTCTGATTGACTTTCTTTAATGGACCGTTTTTCTTGTTAATGAAAATATTGTTCAGTAATTGATTTTATTTCTTGAGATGAGATGTAATATCACGTTTAATGGCTTTATTATTCACTTCATTATTTTTTGAAGCTAGTGCATAAACGTGAGCTAAATTGTTTTATGGCAGAGATAAAATTGTATGGGCAGAGCTTTTTTTCCTCCTAGATTTTATAGGCAAATTGTCTGTGTTTTATCTCTTGCTGCTTGTGAAATATGAGGGATTTTATTGTATTGCCAGGTTGTGACAACTTCACGAATTCATACAAAATGGTTGTTTATGAAAATGTATGAGTGAGTTGTAAGTCACTGAAATTGTGTTAAAGGAACCCCACATTTATAATGGCTGTACTAATATATCACACAGGACAAAAACAAAATGAAATTAGAAAACGCAAATTGTCTCCTTTGCAGGAGGTCTAGAGAGAAATGGGTTATTTTAGCAATGCAGTATTTTGGTGGTGCTCAACTGGTCCACAAATGACTCTGAACACACATAGACACTATGCTACAGCATTTGCACATTTATTTAGACCCTACCCTATAATCTACCTCAGTCTTCAATCCTACAGGTTCCTCAGGACATTTGTACCATGCCATTCACACAAACACATTTTCAAATATTCTTGAAGAAATGGCAGCGTACAATAAAACCTATTGACTGTTGTCAGAATTTCTTTGTTTTGCAGTTCAGAGATATGTTCTGTGTTCACCTCAAACTTGTACCTCAGTTTATTAATCATGTTTCTCTTATTTTGTTTATTAGTATTAGGTTTAATTCATTGCGTTTGTGTTCTCTTAAACCGAGAGGATTTCAGCGATCCACTTTTTACTTTATAAATGCATTTTATTTCTTTTTTGACTTGACTTGAATTGACTGATTTCTTTGTGAAGTGACTTTACTGATTTCTTTGTGTCATAATTTGATTGATTTCTTTGTATCATAATTTGATTGATTTCTTTGTGTCATGATTTGAATTATTTCTTTGAATTCTTTGATATTATAAGACATTTCTAAATGCTTGAATTTTTCTTCATTATTATTATTATTTTTATTATTTAATAAACCAAAGGTACCTTGCATAATTATATTCAAAACAATATTCTTTAAATAGTTGTTTAAATCGCTTTATGTTCTTTATTTTTATTTGAAATAAAACTGCATTGCACCGTTCATAATTGAAAAAAAATTGTAGAGTTGCACAAAGGCACTGGTGATGTTCTTGTATTGACCTATCATTAACATTACAGTGATTGTTGTCATTCATGAACTTATGGACTTTTTCTTAATTACTGAATATAATTGTTTTGTAATAAATGACACTTTACTGTGGTAAAATGACAATTACATCTGGAAAATAAAAAATAAATAAACAAGGCAAAAATTTGAGATTGTCAAGTTTTTGGTGTTCCATTCACATTCAAGAACATGCATTACATATTTAATATAATATTATATTTGTTTACATAATATGTGTGTACTGTGTATATTTAGATTGTTTATATAAATTAATATAAATTTATATATAAAATATTTATAATTATATGTATATATATATATATATATATATATATATATATATATATATATATATATATATATATATATATATATGTTTAAATATTTCTTAAATATATACATGTATGTGTATGTATTAATATATAAATAATAATACTCCCACTCATGTTCTTGACTTATCTACTGTGTTTGTGTATATATTATAATTAGAAGCATAACAACATTAGGTTAAATATAATTTCTTTATAATTCTCTTTATTTAAACAGAAAATCATACTCCACAAGCGTTTCCCTGCATTTTTATTAAAAAAGCAATAAATCATCAGCTTAGTAATATTAAACAAGACTTGTAAAAAAACTGCCATAAGCATATTCATTTAATTAATTAATTTCTGTTGTTCCTATCAGTATGAAAAATACACTACTCCAATTTCCTAGTAATATAAAACACAATATGCTTGAAGTGAACAACAATATAAAAACATTAACAGCATGATATATAACAGAACAGAACAACAATTCAGTCAAAAAGTCTTCGCAGAAAGCTCTTCTTAGCTGGGGTCATTTTCAGTGAGACTGGAGCCTTGCGATGGGTCATCTTCATTGGGACTCTCTTCAGTGGCAACATCTGGCGTGGTGGAGTCATCTCCTGCTTGGGCAGGCCTCCGTGATCCAAGCAGAAATACTTGCTGTTGCCTTGGGAGAGGCGAAGCAAAAGGCTTTCAGGGAGCTCCATGCATTGGGCATGGACCCAATGTCCACCTTCACCCCTGGAGCAGAAGATCATTGCAGGTCGGGTGAGCTCAGTGGAGTAGTAGGGCTCCCAGATGTTGGGGTCCACCTGGCAGTTGAGGCAGCACTTGATCCAATAGCCTGTCTGAGATTCATCTTCCTCATCTTCCTCGTTGTATGTGTCGCCCTCTCCATCACTGCTAAACTCCAACTCATGAGGTTCTCGGCCAAAGTAGAGCTCCTCAGAGTCTTCCAAAGGTGCAGAGTCCTCAAAGTCAGTGGACTCCTGGCTGCATCCCTGAGTTGACGCTTCTCCTTCTTGCTCCTTCTGGAAGCTCACCTGGTAGAAATGGTAGGCATCTGGTGGGGTTGGGTTTCCTTCTGAGGGCACTGCAATCATGGCATTTCCTTTGCCCAGGCTGCCGCCAAACCAAGTACGGCTGTGGCTTATTTCGCTGGTCCACTGCGGAGGTTCGCGTGGCTCCATGTGGACTCCGACATCGTCCAGGCCAATGTAGGTGCACTCCATGCGCTTTTGAGTCTCAGACTGGTAACCTCCGAAAACAATGTACTCATGATAGCCAACAGGAATGGTTATGGCACTGGTAATGGAGAGACCTTCTTGAAGAACAGTACAGGTGATGACAGGGCTTCCTAGGAGAAGCTCCACACGTAGGCGGATCAAACGAGGTGGTCGGCAATCGGAGCTGAGGATGTGACCACCCAGAAAGTAGACACAGTCCTCTCTCGCGAGAGCTACGTGAAATGACTGGCCATCCGTGAGCTCGGGGAGGGTGTGGGCCGAACTGCAACCAAACTCTAGGTCAATAAGGAAGACTTGAGGTGGACAGTCCACCACGCTGTTCCAGTTCTCCGTGGTCCTTTCGGTGGGAGGCATATAGGACCTGCCGCCAAACAGAACGCAGGCGGTCTTCCCTCGGCTATGGATCACGCTGAGGGTATGACCATATCGAGCGCTAGGGACGTCTCCAACCAGCTCTTTTTCTTGACATCGCAATGTGACTTTACGATTGCATCCTCTATTGTCTATACTCAACATGTAGAGACTTGAAGACAGTTCGTTGTTGGGTGTTCGGCCACCATGAATGAGGCAACATTCAGGGCTGCCATCACGAGACTCAAAATGAGCTACGGCAGGACATCGGAGAGGAGGGAGATAACAGGAGTTGTTTGAAAATGAAATGGCTCGCAGCTTAAGTTCTCCTTTTTTTATACGTACACCAAATACACCAGTTGGACATGAGCGTTTCGGCCAGCCCTTTTGACCAAAGAGGTAAACATCACCCTCTAGCTCTAGTAAGGAGAAGCCTGGTTGCACAAGGCCAGCACAGTTCACAGCAGTTAGAGGCTCTAAGGACATCTTTCTGCAGGGAGCTGTGTGAAATATAATTGCAAAAAGAAGAAAAAAAACATTATTTTAATTGCTAAAACAAATATTACATAATGAAATTCAGGTCAGTTGCACAGATAACATGCATACCAGCATAATACTCTTCATATTAGTAAGAATAGTATGCAATTAACTTTTCCTTTTTTTTTTTTCTTTTTTTTTTAAATCAAAGTATGAAAAAACGCGGAACTATATAACCCTTTCCGTTTCCATAATAACACAGAAACATTCCCGCAGGAAACATGTTGTAGTTTTCCTTATTACCGCTTCTCATAGAGAACCGCGTTAAGCTTGGAAGAAAACGACTACATTACCCAGCATTCAGTGCGAAAATGGCGTCTCTCGTTCTACATTAAAACGGTACGTCTGAAACATTTTCTTTGAGCTTTGAACTCTCCTGTTCTCTTATTGTCTTCTGACAAATTAGCAGCGATTATCCTTTTTACACATTTTAGATTCGTTTTAATGTCTTTAAGTAATCAAATTACAGATATTTTATTTTTTATTAAACAAGTAAGCAAGCAAGCACTGGCTGTCAACACTAGTGCAACACTACAACAAATTGAAGATGAAAATCTTTTAAATCGCTATAGGCTATACACTTATAATAATTATACTATAAAAACCCGTATTTACCTACATGTTTATTTTGATTCTACTCTATATGGCACCAGAATACCACATACATTTCTAAATATTCCATATAGTCTAGTCTTCATCCTAATAGCATGTAACGTTATATTTCTTACCTCCTGGTCAATGCACTCCGAAATCTGGGAGCTGTTTGGTGCCGCTAACTTTTATTTGAGATATTAAAGCAAATGGTTTGGTGACAGTGGAAGAGGTTCAGTGTTTGTGAAGGTTGACTGGCTCATCTTGAGGTTAACTGTCTGTAACTGCTGCCAACAACAGGTGTTTGAACACAACTCGCACAAGTTTGAACGAAAACAAGCTCAAACTCAGTGTATCATTGGCTTGTGTATTAATATGGACTTTATGTTTGTGTTTTACAGTTCAGTTGATGATTCATTCACTTAGCAATTTGCAAATCAGCTGGGCCTGGGTTGTAAGTATCTCCCAGATGTAACTTTCATCTTCCAGAATTTACACTTACAATGGTAAAACCTTGTACATGTAGTGAGATTGCCATTGTAACAATAATAATAATAATATATAATAAAAAAAAAAAATAAAAAAAAAAAATATATATATATATATATGAAGAGTTTCGTTGCAAAACGGGAGAACTCTGTTTTTTTAATTTTTCAAAAATCTTGTTTTTTGGTTGTGCATTCCAATTAATATCAATTCAACTGAATAAATATAAAATATAAAATTAATTTATTATTATTATTATTATTATTATTTTTTTTTTTTTCAAATAGTTAAGGGAGAGTTAGTTACTTTGCTTCAGGACCATGTGGTCCTTTGCAGGTGTCAGAATGTGATCTTATAAAATCATGCCTGAATAAAAAATATATACATTTATTACATTTTAAGATATTTTAATCACAAATGAAATGGCTGTATTGCCTTTGGACGGTTAAACCGAATGACCTTTTGACACTTCAAAATCTTTAAAATACCTTTATATGTAGCAAAATATAATTAAAACTTTTTGGATTCAATAAAAGTGATACTACCTTACATACTTTGAATGTCATATCTTTGTTTTTTTATTATTATTAAGGCCTTTGGACAAAAAAAAAATTATCAGTCATGTCATTGACCCATATATATATATATATATATATATATATATATATATATATATATATATATATATATATATATATATATAAAATATATTACTCACTACCAGTCAAAAGTTTGGAAACATTATTATTTTTAATGTTTTTGAAGGAAGTCTTATGCTCATTAAGGCTGCATTTATTTCAATAATGAATTTCAAAACAATAATATTGTGAAATATCATTACAATTTAAAATTATGGTTTTCTATTTTAATATACTTTAAAATATAATTTATTTCTGTGATCAAAGCTGAATTTTCAGCATCATTACTCCAGTCTTCAGTGTCACATGATCCTTCAGAAATCATTCTAATATGCTGATTTGATACTCAGTTATTATCAATGTTGAAAACAGTTGTGCTGCTTAATATTTTTATGGAATACTTTTCTAACAATATAAATCTTTACTATCACTTTTTATCAATTTAACACATCCGTGCTGAATAAAAGTATTAATTTCTTTCAAAAAAAAAAGAAAGAAAAAAAATTACTGACCCCAAACTTTTGAACGGTGGTGTATATTGTTACAAGAGATTTCTATTTTAAATAAATGCTGATATTTTTTAACTTTTTATTCATCAAAGAATCCTGAAAAAGTATCACAGGTTATACAATAATATTAAGCAGCACAACTGTTTCCAACATTGATTTCTGAAGGATCATGTGACACTGAAGACTGGACTAATGATGCTGACAATTCAGCTTTGCATCACATAAATAAATTATATTTTAAAATATATTAAAATAGAGAACCATAATTTTAAATTGTAATAATATTTCACAATATTATTGTTTTTTATGTATATATTATGAAATAAATTCAGCCTTAATGAGCATAAGAGACTTCCTTCAAAAACATTAAAATTAGTAATGTTTCCAAACTTTTGACTGGTAGTGTAAATAGCTCCCTTTTATAACTCAATTAAACATCACATGTTTAATAACTAAAATATAGTAACTCACATATGTAACTCAATTAAACATCAAATATCTTTTATTGGCTGGGATTGCATCACGTCGCACAGATTTTCCTGTGCAATCACACAGATTTTGGGTTCTGTTCTATGATGACCTGCATTCGACACCAAAATCACACTGTTCATAATGCATCTGTGACAGTGCAGCCTGTCTCTATGTAATGTGCTGTTAAAATAGTCTCCTCTGTGTATCTGAGTGGTCTGTGCAATCAGGTTCAGTGAGGAGCAGAATGATTCTCTCTCATTACACCAAATACCGAATGCGTGAGTCACACATCAAATTTTGGCAGGAGGGGTAGCTCGGATTTGTAAAAATACTCCTTATTTCCCGCAGGCTTATATTTGCATTAACTGTTTCTGCTTGGCGGCTCTTTAAAGGAACGAGAGAAATTAGGCGACTGGTGTTGAAGGAAAGAGAGAGAGGCAGAAGAAGGGAACAGCTGTGCCGGTCTCATTAGCATAATGTTTTTGAGTTTCAGGGGGCTGTGCGCGTTTGCGCGAGCCCTCGTGCAGTTGTGTGTTTGTTTTGGAGGCCGAGAGATGTGTTTGCGAGAGCGCAAAACAAAGACCCGTAACCACGAGTGCCTGGAAGAACAGTGAAAAACACAAACAGCGGAGCACCTGTGTCTTAAGAGCAGGGCCATGAAGAGGAGGCTGAGCGACTCCCCTGAGGCGCAAAACAAAATAAAGAATTCCTCCGGTGTCTCCAAGCACATAGGAGAGCTTTATTCTCCCGCTGAAGTGCACTTACATGCCGGTGTTCACACTTACAGATGCAGTAAAATAAACCTGTTGAGTCCTGGAGCGGATTTGCATACCGCGTAGGCAAATAAATGCGTGTTGTTTGCCAGCTCTGTCACAAAGAGACGGAAGGGAGACAACAAAACAAAACTACAATTCTTGCATTATAATGAACGAAGATATCACTTTCAGACTACCTCATTGATTGTGATATAGCATGTCGTTTCTTGTATCTGGCGTCCGATTCATTTTAAAGAATCAGTTCGTTCAAATCGTTAAAGATAACATACAATGAAAACGGACCATTTTGCTTTCTACACATTCCTGACACAATATTTTAAACATTGTTTGTCCTGACGGACTTCCATTTTTGCTTATGTCACATAGACCATGCACACTATTGGCTAAAGTTGAAGGATTAGTCCACTTTCAAATAAAATGTTCCTGATGGTTTACTCACCCCCACGTCATCCAAGATGTTCATGTCTTTCTTTCGTCAGTCGAAAAGAAATGAAGGTTTTTGATGAAAACGTCAGGATTTTTCTCCTTATAGTGGACTTCAATGGCCTCTAAACGGTTGAAGGTCAAAATTACAGTTTCAGTGCAGCTTCAAAGAGCTTTAAATGATACCAGACGAGGAATAAGAGTCTTATCTAGTGAAACAATCGGTCATTTTCTACAAAAAAACAACTTTATATGCTTTATAAACACAAATGATCGCCTTGCAAGTGCTTCCGCTTTCCGTATTCTTCAAAAAGCTTACGCTGTATGTCCTACGCCTTCCCTATTCTACTTACGGAATGAACGCGGCGCCAGTTTTCGTTTTTTTTTTTCTTTTTTCATTTTTGTTTCGCTAGATAAGACCCTTATTCCTCGTCTGGTATCGTTTAAAGCCAAAGCCCCTTTAAGACAAGTCATTTTACTCGGTGGCCATCTTTGAAATGCCTCTCGGGCATTCAAGTGCAGCTCCAATCTCTTTGAATGGGGAAACATCAAATTCTCCAAAGCTGTTTGCCAAGCTTTCAATTACATTTTATATTTGAAATCACCAATGAAATCTGACAACAACTGTCTCATAAATTTTGTTTCTAAATGCTCGAATCATGACAAAAAACTGTATTTTTCAGGTTGGATCAAGCTATTGCGCATGCGCAGACCTAAATGCGTGTCTCTTGTGTCTCATTTCTGACTGTTTCTACAGGAACCGGAACTTCTAACGGCCGCTGCAGTGACGTGATGACTTTAACAATCAGCGATTGGCTCTTATTTAGAAGGCCGGACTTATTCCGCCATATTGCGCGTTACACTTTCTCCTATTCAAAACAACACGAGTGACACGTCTTGTGTTATTCTATAGTCTTTGTTTAAAGCACTGAAACTGTAATTTTCACCTCAACCGTTTGGAGTCCATTGAAGTCCACTATAAGGAGAATAATCCTGGAATGTTTTCATCAAAAACCTTCATTTCTTTTCGACTGACGAAAGAAAGACATGAACATCTTGGATGACATGGGGGTGAGTAAATTATCAGGAAAATTTTATTTGAAAGTGAAACTAATCCTTTAATCCATAGCCAAATAGCTTCTTTTGCAGTGTTTTTTGATTGTAGAATGGTTACTTTTCATGATCCAATCAATCCCCAATCATCTGAATATTATATTTCACTTGAAATGCATCACCTTATGTTAAATTGGTTATAGAGTCTTTTTTATGCCAACTTTCAGAACCAGTTTCATTGTGCTTCCAACTAACAATTTTATTCCCACATACAGTTCTTACAGTCTACAAAGACTTAATTGATTCCTTTTTTATCATGCTCAAAAGAATGATTCATTAACACATCACTAGTCGCACCATTATCAAAATACTAGTGTAATTCGGCACTATTTTTATATATATACTAAAAAATGTAATATTTTGAATGAGCTTTTTTCAGATTTAATTTATAAGTTTTATTAGCTGTAGGCTGTGTGCGTTTGTTTATTAGTCTAGCATTAATTTATATTATTTCAGTTTTAGTACTTTGAGTACTTCAACTTGTTTAATACAGTTAGTTGCGAAGTCAACCTTTTTTATAGTTTTTTTTAAGTTTTTTTTTTTTTTTCATCAAATATTTATATTTTATTTCATGGTTATTTCAATGAACATAAACAGTTTAGTTTTAGGGGCTGTTTACATGACACCGTTTTCAACTAAAAACTGAAAAATTTGTATGCATTTTGGCCGTTCATGTACACGACAACGGCGTTTTGGTGGCCTGAAAACGGCCTTCAAACTTTTGAAAAACAGGTTTCAAAGTGCAAGTTTTTGAAAATAGACTCTGTGTAAACAACAAAAACATGAATCTGCGAAAACGATTGTCACGCACATGCGCGTTAGAGTGCCATCTAATGGCCTGCCAGCAGAATACAGTGTTTTTAGTCATTTTCACGGATTCGCATGAATGTCGCCTTTACGCAGAAAACTCAAAGGAAAAACTTCTCCGTTTTAAACATATCGCTGTCGTGTAAACGTACCCTCAGAGACGATCTCTGTTTACACTACACAAACGAAAACGTGACCGTGCATGCGTGTACAAGTGTATACAGCTGCCTCTTGCACATATAGGTATCTGCAGTATTAAAAAAATGCAGTTTAAGGGGCCGTTCACACAGAACGCGTTTTTCTATTCCAATGCGCTACTTTCCCATTGTTTTTCTATGTAAACACGCGCTTGACGGATGTGCATGACTGTTACGCTCGCATCTCGCGTTTTTTGCAGCGCCTCTCACATGAGCGCCGCGTTTTTAAGACGCCGTGTCAAGTTAAAAGAATTTCAACTTTTACACGCAGCGCCGCTCATCAACGTCAGTTCCAAAACAGTGGACCAATCAGAAGAACTCGGAGGCGGGGCAAGCGTTGCGAGCTTCTGTTTACAGTAGCAAGTTGGCATGACAACTGTTTTATATGATGGCAACATGGCGGAGGGGGCGCTCATTATTATCTTATTTTCTTTTTTTTCCATGTCAAAACTTGTATCTGTCAATTCTGCTGTTTGCCTATTTCTATTATTTCCGTTATTGTCGTTATTGCCTCACGTCTCGAGACCCTCGCGTTCTACGCTGCGCTTTTTTAAAAACCACTCCTGAGCGCTGCGTCTCGCGTTTTTAGACGCAAAGACGCGTTCGGTGTGAACCGCCCCTAACTGTACAATGGCTCTAAAAATGGCAACAATGCCAAAAGATCGCAGTTCAGTCTCCAATGTTATTGTTTACATGGTTGTCAAGGATAAGCAGAGCAAACGTGGGCATCGTTTTCAAAAGTCTCCGTTTTAGTCCATTTATACTGAAACTAAACCCCAGCATTTTCAATCTAAAACGGGCTCTGCAGCTTTTTCGAAAATCTGCGTTTTCGAGGTTCGAAAACGCTGGCGTAGTGTAAACGACAGACAGGCGTAACCATAGCAAAACTTATGTGTTTTAAAACAAAAACGCACTAGTGAAAACGGGGACTTGGTTAACAAAAACAACATTGGTATACTATATTCTTTAAAAATAGTATATGAAAATTTTGAAAAGCTATAAGTATAGAAAAAGTGGATACAAAATTAATCTGATATATTATTGCTGGTTTGTTTGTCACGCTGAAAATGGAAGGTCAAGTCAAACGCAGTATATTGTTGTATACGGGACTTCGCTTTTTGACTGCACTTTTTGGCAAATCTGTGTATTCCATACATGCAGAAAATGTGAAACAATCTATAAACTGTATATTGCAGAAATAGTATGGAAGTATTCCAAGAGAGAAGGAAGAGGTTGACCAGCAAGGATTGCAAGGCCTTGCAAGGATTTGTGCCATATTATTGATAGAGGAGTGTAATTAGACTCTAGTGTAGCACCTGTTTCTGTCCCTGCTAATGTTGTGCCACCTGAAGAAGGCTCTCCCTGGGGCGTGTTTGTGATGAATGGCATGGCGGCAGCTCTGAGTTTCTGACGATCATCACGCCATTCTTCATTATATTTTAATGTCACGGCAATCACTGCCCGCCCCCCTTCCCAGCCTTCATTGATTGTAATTAAGCTGAACTTCAAAATGATAATTTCATTCCAATCAGGGTTAATTTAGCTATAATGCATATCGCAGATATGACCTGTAAAGAAGTGCAGCCCAGCAGGATCCCTTCATAATTTTTTTTCTCAGGTTTTTTATACCAATACTTCCTTTTCATTTGGCCTGGTTCAGGCTCTCTGTTTATCTTCAAGGTTTGCATGGTATACACAAATGTCTCTTTTAAGGGGAACCTATAATTTTACAAGATGTAATAAGTCTCTGGTGTCCCCAGAAAGTGTCTGTGAAGTTTCAGCTCAAAATACCCCACAGATCATTTATTATAGCTTGTCAAATTTGCCCCTATTTGGGTGTGAGCAAAAACACGCCATTTTTGTGTGTCTCTTTAAATGCAAATTAGCTGTTGCTCCAAAAGTGGGCGGAGCTTTTACAGCTCACACTTCAGTTGCTCAACAACAACAAAGCTGGACAATCTCACGCAGCCAAAATGAGGATTGTCAGTAACGGTGTTCAGCCTTACATTGTTCAAACTGGTGTCGGACACTGATGGAGAGACTCAGGAAGAAGTTAAAACTTTTAGAATGAAACTGGATGTTTCTGAATGGTTAGTGAATAAATTTATGTTGTTGCTGCAGAGTGATTCAACACATCGACTAGCAGGTGCTGTCATTTTGTGCAAATCCAGTGTTGATTTGACCCTCGTTTGTGAAGCAGTCCGGCGTAAAATGACGGCATGGCAACAACACTCTACTACAACAACTCTTCCTCTTCTCTAAAGCAGCCCAACATGGCCTCACCCCCTTTGTTGCGTGTTCCTGGGAGCAGGGTTTATGTAAATTTTAGGGTTAGTGATGTCACCAACCCAGGAAGAAGCTTGTTGTAGTACCTAGCAGCCATTTGTTGTAGTCCTATCCTATAGAAAATATCTTCCTTTGCATTGAAATTTGAGCGATGTAACTTTGCAGATGTTGTTTATACTCAAACAGCAACATTACACACTAACTAAAGTTAAAAAAGTTAAATCATAATCAACCACCCTTTTAAACAAAATTTGTTTTCCTCAGGCGGTAAAAGTGAAACATACATTTTGCCAGGCAAATAGCAAATCTCAATCTCTGTTTCTTTCTGCATCTCTTCTCAATATGGATAGATTTGACAGGATGCCAGGTTTAGTTAATGGTTCAGTTGTGGACAACCATGACGAAGCCATGACTGAAGCTCTGGAGAAGTTCTGCCACTCCCCGGAGCAAACGTACGAGCAGTTCCTGTCCACATTCACATACCTGACCCCAGGTGAGCATACTGAATGCTACACACATCTTCTTTTCTCTGATACGTCCGTAAATCCTTCGCTTGCGGTCTTCACTGTCATATTCCATTGCAGAGATTGTGAGGGATCCGCGTTTTACTGCTCCTAGAGGACATGGAGACTTGTCCCAAAGTGAGATGGACAGCAGCCGAGAGCAACAAAGAGAGGATGGAGTGACAGAGATGGAGGAGAGCGTATACCGAAGGATGGGACAGGCGAATCGCTGCTCACCGACTGCTGATCAGGAAGAGGTCACAGCCTTATAGATCCGAACCGCTCGAACCATCAGTCTTTACTGGGAGAGGTTTAGGCAGATCTCTCCTTTCCTTCAATCAAAGATAAAAAAACAAAAAAAAAAACAAGTCTACTGCATTAGCCCCTGCTCTGTTTAGCAAACACACACACATACAGGTAATTCACCGTCCAGCACTGATTCTGAACTCCCTGAAACGCTTCGATTATAGTCTTGAGTTTTCTTCTGGGAACGTACACGTCAAAATATTCCTCATTTCAAAATTAAAAGGCCTGGTTGAGTAGCGCTAGTAGTTTGTTGAAACTTGTGGTTATGGTAAGGAGTGTGACCAGGGCTTGACATTAACACCTGCCAAATGCAGGTGGATTTCAGCAGTGGCGTGTAATGCAGTCACTTTGGCGGGTTGATTTTTATATAAAATATATACATTTTTCAATTGTAGTCTTTTAAAAAGGCATCTTATCTAATAAACTAAGTGCAATGTAGTGTTGTCAGAAATATAGATTTTTTTTATACATATCGATACTGAAATATCTGAAACACTTCCAATACTAATTTTCCACAGAATATATAAATGATACCAACTGCGCTTTCTCTCTCTTTGATTGCTTGTATTGCGCATAATTTTGTGTACGCGCACATAAAGCCACCTTTCAGTACTAAATTTAGTTCTTTTTTGTTGCTTATTGCACTTAAACAGTCAAATATGCACAAAATAATGTCAAAACGCTGGTCTTGGCGAGTATTCATGTAAACACAGTTATGTTTTAAGTGAACGTAACAGTTGAGAAAGAAAACACATGTAACAGTATAGTGGATCCGTGCATCAGATCTTAAAGTGACAGCAGCCTAATGTACCTGCTGCTAAATTATGAGATAATATTAAAAATGTCTATAAGGCAGTTTTTTCGCTTTGTGTTGATGTCAAAATTGTGGCCAGTGAAGATCCTGAATGGCTACTAACTTTGGAAAACCACTAGCTACAGTGGCTGGTAAGCAAAAAAATTTAATGCCAAGCCCTGGGCATGACATTTCAGAAACACTCTCAAAGTGATTGACCAATCACAACACAATTGTCCAGCTAACCAATTAGAGCACATTGAGCTTTTTGGAAGGAGGGGCTTCACAGAGACCGAACAGAGTACCATTCACATTTTCTTTAGAATGCACCACATATCAGCACATTAAAATTCACTCAGAACCTCTTAGCAACCCTATAGCAATGCTCTGGCAACCATGCAAAACAACCTAGCATTATAGTGGTTATTTTTGTACTTTTAAGCGCCACTCGTATTTTCTTAAGAAAACACCCACTTGGCAACGGCCAAACAGCGGCACATCAACATACTAAAAATCATTCAGAATCTATTAGAAAATTATATGCTCTGGCAGCCATGCACAACAATTCACAACAGCTTAATTACTCACCCTCATGTCGTTCCACATTTGTAAGTCCTTCGTTCATCTTCGGAACACAAATTAACAAAAATCTGATGGCTCAGTGAGGCCTGCATTGACAGCAAGATAATTAATGATATTTTTAGTGATATTTGTAAATTGTCTTTCTAAATGTTTCGTTAGCATGTTGCTAATGTACTGTTAAATGTGGTTAAAGTTACCATCGTTTCTTACTGTATTCACGGAGACAAGAGCCGTCGCTATTTTCATTTGTAAACATGTGCAGTCTGTATAATTCATAAACACAACTTCATTCTTTATAAATCTCTCCAACAGTGTAGCATTAGCCCGTTAGCCATGGAGCATAGCCTCAAACTCATACAGAATCAAACGTAAACATCAAAATAAATACTTTACTCACATAATTCGAAGCATGCATGCAGCATGCATGACGAACATCTTGTAAAGATCCATTTGAGGGTTATATTAGCTGTGTGAACTTTGTAAATGCACTGTAATATAGTCGAGAGCTCGTGTGGCAGGGAGCAGGCGAATTAAAGGGGTGGCGCGCTGACAAAATCAGTGCATAGTTAATGATGCCCCAAAATAGGCCGTTAAAAAAAATAATAAAAAAAAATCTATGGGGTATTTTGAGCTGAAACTTCACAGACACATTCAGGAGACGCCTTAGACTTCTATTACATCTTGTAAAAAAGCATTCTTGGGCACCTTTAATGTTATGAAGTGACGAGAATACTTTTTGTGCACCAAAAAATAATAATAACAACTTCATTCAGCAATATCTAGTTATGGGCGATTTCAAAACACTGCTTCATGAAGCTTCGAAGCTTTACGAATTTTTTGTTTCGTATCAGTGGTTCTGAGCATGTATCAAACTGCCAAAGTCACGCCCCCCAGTGGTGAACCATTGAAATTTCGAAACACTTATGACGCAACGAAGCCTCGTTTACTGAAATCACATGACAATGGCAGTTTGGCACTCCGAATCATGAAACAATTATAGCAACAATCTGGCTTTCTTCAAAATGCAAAAACCAAAGGCACCCACAACCCCACTGTAACACCCTGAAAATAGCTTGAACTTAGCATTGTAGCTGTGGGCAAGCACCACTCAAAATACTAAAAATACTGGCCATTTTTTTTCCATTTTCCATCTTTTTGGTGTATTTCTTCCTCAAGAATTCTCCTCTCAGCGTATTGCACAGCTTCATTGTGATGTGTGTTTTGCTTATCTGTCTGTGTGTGTGAGAAAACGGTGCTTAAGACTCCCGCCTGGCTTGCGTATTGATCTCAGTGGGGCTATGGCGAACCACAGCACAGTTACTGTCAATAACGTAAAGCACATCAGCCAACATCCCAGGCCAGTCAATGCTAAAAAAAGCCTCTGCATTATTTAGCTCCCCGCCACCAAGAGAGAAAAACAGCTGTATTGATTATAATGTTGCTTTGATTGTAATCACACCGATTCTCATAGCTGCTCTCATTTCAGAGCATCATTAAATGAAATGAGATAGTGAGTTTATGTGTTTGTATAGGTGCTGTTGGATGGCGGTTGTGTTGGAGGAAGACTGGGCGGCCCATCAAGCTCTGCTCCAGACAGACCTGTGAAGGTAAATGGTCAGGACATTCAAAACCTGACAAGCTATTTACTGCAGCAGTATTTTATAGTTGAAAGCCACATAATTCTGCCTTTGAAGATAGCTTGTTTTGTATATATTCTAAGGCAGCATTGCATATATCTTCCACAGAGAATGCAATCCCAGAATTCATTGTGATGTGCTCAGTGAAAATCCATGCAGGATGCCTATAAACAGGCTGATATTAAATTCAGTACAAACCCAGGCTATTTCACTTAATGTTTGTGTGTTTGTAAGCTCATTAGAATATGATAAGCTAACACTAACATTAAATTATTGGAATAAATTGAGTCAATAGTTCAATTCAATCTATTTTTACTTTATTTTACTATTTTACTTATGCATTTTAACCTCAGAGTATGCTAACGCTAACTTTAAACTGTTGGAGTCAAGAATTCAATCTAATAAAAAAGACAACATTTGTGTGTTATGCATTAACCTCAGAGTATGCTAACGCTAACTTTAAACTGTTGGAGTCAAGACTTCAATCTAATAAAAAAGACAACATTTGTGTGTTATGCATTTTAACCTCAGAGTATGCTAACGCTAACTTTAAACTGTTGGAGTCAAGAATTCAATCTAATAAAAAAGACAACATTTGTGTGTTATGCATTAACCTCAGAGTATGCTAACGCTAACTTTAAACTGTTGAAGTAAAGAATTCAATCTAATAAAAAAAGACAACATTTGTGTGTTATGCATTAACCTCAGAGTATGCTAACGCTAACTTTAAACTGTTGAAGTAAAGAATTCAATCTAATAAAAAAGACAACATTTGTGTGTTATGCATTAACCTCAGAGTATGCTAACGCTAACTTTAAACTGTTGGAGTGAAGAATTCAATCTAATAAAAAAGACAACATTTGTGTGTTATGCATTTTAACCTCAGAGTATGCTAACGCTAACTTTAAACTGTTGGAGTGAAGAATTCAATCTAATAAAAAAGACAACATTTGTGTGTTATGCATTAATCTCAGAGTATGCTAACGCTAACTTTAAACTGTTGAAGTAAAGAATTCAATCTAATAAAAAAAAGACAACATTTGTGTGTTATGCATTAATCTCAGAGTGTGCTAACACTAACTTTAAACTGTTGGAGTCAAGAATTCAATCTAATAAAAAAGACAACATTTGTGTGTTATGCATTAACCTCAGAGTATGCTAACGCTAACTTTAAACTGTTGGAGTGAAGAATTCAATCTAATAAAAAAGACAACATTTGTGTGTTATGCATTAACCTCAGAGTATGCTAACGTTAACTTTAAACTGTTGGAGTGAAGAATTCAATTTAATAAAAAAGACAACATTTGTGTGTTATGCATTAACCTCAGAGTATGCTAACGCTAACTTTAAACTGTTGGAGTCAAGAATTCAATCTAATAAAAAAGACAACATTTGTATGTTATGCATTAACCTCAGAGTATGCTAACGTTAACTTTAAACTGTTGAAGTAAAGAATTCAATCTAATAAAAAAAGACAACATTTGTGTGTTATGCATTAACCTCAGAGTATGCTAACGCTAACTTTAAACTGTTGGAGTCAAGACTTCAATCTAATAAAAAAGACAACATTTGTGTGTTATGCATTAACCTCAGAGTATGCTAACGCTAACTTTAAACTGTTGGAGTCAAGAATTCAATCTAATAAAAAAGACAACATTTGTGTGTTATGCATTAACCTCAGAGTATGCTAACGTTAACTTTAAACTGTTGGAGTCAAGACTTCAATCTAATAAAAAAGACAACATTTGTGTGTTATGCATTTTAACTTCAGAGTATGCTAACGTTAACTTTAAACTGTTGGAGTCAAGAATGCAATCTAATAAAAAAGACAACATTTGTGTGTTATGCATTAACCTCAGAGTATGCTAACGCTAACTTTAAACTGTTGGAGTCAAGACTTCAATCTAATAAAAAAGACAACATTTGTGTGTTATGCATTAACCTCAGAGTATGCTAACGCTAACTTTAAACTGTTGGAGTGAAGAATTCAATTTAATAAAAAAGACAACATTTGTGTGATGCATTAACCTCAGAGTATGCTAACGTTAACTTTAAACTGTTGGAGTCAAGAATTCAATCTAATAAAAAAGACAACATTTGTGTGATGCATTAACCTCAGAGTATGCTAACGTTAACTTTAAACTGTTGGAGTCAAGAATTCAATCTAATAAAAAAGACAACATTTGTGTGATGCATTAACCTCAGAGTATGCTAACGTTAACTTTAAACTGTTGGAGTCAAGAATTCAATCTAATAAAAAAGACAACATTTGTGTGTTATGCATTAACCTCAGAGTATGCTAACGCTAACTTTAAACTGTTGGAGTCAAGAATTCAATCTAATAAAAAAGACAACATTTGTGTGTTATGCATTAACCTCAGAGTATGCTAACGCTAACTTTAAACTGTTGGAGTCAAGAATTCAATCTAATAAAAAAGACAACATTTGTGTGTTATGCATTAACCTCAGAGTATGCTAACGCTAACTTTAAACTGTTGGAGTCAAGAATTCAATCTAATAAAAAAGACAACATTTGTGTGATGCATTAACCTCAGAGTATGCTAACGCTAACTTTAAACTGTTGGAGTCAAGAATTCAATCTAATAAAAAAGACAACATTTGTGTGATGCATTAACCTCAGAGTATGCTAACGTTAACTTTAAACTGTTGGAGTCAAGAATTCAATCTAATAAAAAAGACAACATTTGTGTGATGCATTAACCTCAGAGTATGCTAACGTTAACTTTAAACTGTTGGAGTCAAGAATTCAATCTAATAAAAAAGACAACATTTGTGTGATGCATTAACCTAAGTATGCTGCTAACTTTAAACTGTTGAGTCAAGAATTCAATCTAATAAAAAAGACAACATATGCATTAACCTCAGAGTATGCTAATCAACTTTAAACTGTTGGAGTCAAGAATTCAATCTAATAAAAAGACAACATTTGTGTGATGCATTAACCTCAGAGTATGCTAACGCTAACTTTAAACTGTTGGAGTCAAGACTTCAATCTAATAAAAAAGACAACATTTGTGTGTTATGCATTAACCTCAGAGTATCTTGCGCTAACTTTAAACTGTTGGAGTCAAGAATTCAATCTAATAAAAAAGACAACATTTGTGTGTTATGCATTAACCTCAGAGTATGCTAACGCTAACCTAATTCTTTAAACATTTGTGTGTTATGCATAAACCTCAGAGTATGCTAACGCTAACTTTAAACTGTTGGAGTCAAGACTTCAATCTAATAAAAAAGACAACATTTGTGTGTTATGCATTTTAACCTCAGAGTATGCTAACGCTAACTTTAAACTGTTGGAGTGAAGAATTGAATGGAATAAAAAGGACTTTTACATAATATTTGTCTTTGCTATGCATTTTTAAGATGATTAGAGTATTCTAAGCTAATGTTAATATTAAACTCTTGTTGAAATCAACTGAATCAAGACTTTTATCTAATATAAAAGATTAACGTATTGAACTGAACTGTTGTCATAGCTTAGCAACATGCTAACATCAAACTCTATTGTGAAACACAAGACAAAACTTCAGTTTAATAAAAATTTACTATTTTACCTAGGTGCTATATATTTTAGAAGAATGTGTTGTTAGCTTAGCAATATGCTAACATCAAAGTCTATTTAAATCAGTTGTGAAATGAAGTTTCTGTGTGAAGAGGACCGTTTGTGTGGAGCACAAAGTTGTTAAACCTAATCAATTCTAAAATAACTATAAAAATTATATTTCATTGCTGTTTTGTCTTTTTTCTTTCCTTGGCAGTTTGATAACTATCTGGGAGATTCAGAGGACGAAGAGGAAAAAGTTGACGCTACAGGTGTTGATTTCTCGAAAACATACATTTAAATACATGTCACTTTACACAGAGTCAGTTTACATTAGCTAGATTACAGTGGCCTAGATGCACATTTGGAGTGTTTATTTACATTTTTTTTCTTATGTAAAGCACATCGTTGAGAAGTCTTTTTCATATTTCACAACAGCTTCAAATGGAATTGGATCCATCACAAATTCACATAATATTCACATAATACACATTGACATGTTGGCATCACCTGTATGGATGTATTTTAAGCTCGGCATGCTCGCATAAATATTCTTTTTATATCATATGTAAGGATTGCATGGGCTCACCTTACCTTTAATAGGGTTTAGTGGATATCATGTGCATGCTATTTTTTGTAATTAGAGCTGTCATACAGCTTGATTTAAATATATTACCATTTATTACACATATTCAATGCATGCAAATTCTAAACCTCTCCCTCATCATTAGAGCCGGGGGCAAGCGCTCGCTTGGTGAGGCTTAACGCTCGCTGTGGATTGTAATGAGTCGCTCTTTTCTGGAGTGCCAGAGAGGCTCATTTAAACTCCAATGACCAGTTTAATACAAAAATAAATAAAATAGTTAGAGGAAAGAAAGCCCTTTCGATTGGAGAGGCTTACATTTCAGAGCAGGGCTTCCGTGTTTTTTGTTGAGTTTGTCTGTGATCAGAGTGTTAATTCAGAGGAAAGGGTGTATGTAAAAGTCATTAGGTGGTGTGTTTATAATGAGAGTCATATCCACTGAATAACAAAAGATGCATGCTGAACTTCACCTTAATTAGCATGAATAATCATGCCCCTGCTTGCTGGGCTTTGTAAAAAAAATATCCTTTGCTGGAAGTCGGCAGGTCGCTGTACCGTTAGTTGTAGTGGGCGTTTTGTGTTCTACATAATCGGTCATAGTTTTGGAAAATTTGGCTGTAAAATAATATTTTTTTTTTAAATTAGGTCACTGAAAATTGGCAATTAATATATTCAGATTAATACTTTCCAGTCGTTTTATTGCTGCAAGTTTGCTAAAACTAAACTAAAATTATGGAAAAGCAAAAACTGAAAAAAATGATTTTGGTAACCAAAAAATAAAAATGGGAATTGGCAAAAAATGAATGAAATGATAATCATTCAGTCAACCAAATTGATTTGTTCAAAAATGCTGTTATATTCAGAAACAAAACAAGTGATTGTCTTTATGAGTGAATCATTGAATCATTCAGTTAACCAAATTGATTTATTCAAAAATGCTGTTTCATTCAGGAAGAAAACAAGTGACTATCTTCATGAATGAGTCATTGAACCATTCACTCATCAAATCGAATTAATTAAATACATGTACTTAAAATATGGTTAGGGTAAGTTACATGTAATTTTGCATAATTTATAGTTATTACTATAGTAACGGGGTAAACCATTACAAGTAATGCGAATTACGTAATCAGATTACTTTTTCAAGTAACTAGTATATAGTTACCTTTACATTTACAACATCACACATTACTTTTAAATTTACAGCAAAATGTGAGTTACTTTTAAAATAAATAAAGCAAGTTGCGAGAGAAATAAAGTGTAGAGGTGTTGTGTGCACTGTGTGAATATGACGGTTATTGTAGTTCTAGATTAAATGTGAACATTTACTCATCTCACTTAAACAAAAACAGATTCAGTATTCCTCAAATGAATGAAAGCAGTGAAATGCAAACTCTTCAGTATATTATGCAAAAGTTTTAGTTTTAATCTCACTTTATTAAGCAATGTCTTTGCTGCTGACCTTTGATAATCCAATTCAACCATACCAATAAGCAAAAATTACTTTAGTTAATTTTTTATTTTTATTGCTGCGTCCTCTACTGTACTGGAGTGAAATTGCATTTTCTTCAGCCTTAGGCTTATTCATTTCACTTTTGCTTTGAAAGGGTTAACTATATAACGCAATTAGTTACTCTTTTTAGGGAGTTACACAATATTGTAACACATTACTTTTAAAAGTAACTTTCCCCAACGCTGGTAACAACATGTAACAAGCCACTGCAAAATAAAGTGTTACTGTAAGGCAATTAGTTGCTCTTTTTTGGGAGTTACACAATATTGTAACACATTACTTTTAAAAGTAACTTTCCCCAACACTGGTAAAGAAATGTAACATGTAACAAGCCAATGCAAAATAAAGTATTACTGTAAGGCAATTAGTTACTTTTTTAGGGAGTTACACAATATTGTAACATTACTTTTAAAAGTAACTTTCCCCAACACTGGTAACGACATGTAACAAGCCACTGCAAAATAAAGTGTTACTGTAAGGCAATTAGTTACTTTTTTTAGGGAGTTACACAATATTGTAACACATTACTTTTAATAGTAACTTTCCCCAACACTGGTAACAACATGTAACAAGCGACTGCAAAATAAAGTGTTACTGTAAGGCAATTAGTTGCTCTTTTTTGGGAGTTACACAATATTGTAACACATTACTTTTAAAAGTAACTTTCCCCAACACTGGTAAAGAAATGTAACATGTAACAAGCCAATGCAAAATAAAGTATTACTGTAAGGCAATTAGTTACTTTTTTAGGGAGTTACACAATATTGTAACATTACTTTTAAAAGTAACTTTCCCCAACACTGGTAACGACATGTAACAAGCCACTGCAAAATAAAGTGTTACTGTAAGGCAATTAGTTACTTTTTTTAGGGAGTTACACAATATTGTAACACATTACTTTTAATAGTAACTTTTCCCAACACTGGTAACGACATGTAACAAGCCACTGCAAAATAAAGTGTTACTGTAAGGCAATTAGTTGCTCTTTTTTGGGAGTTACACAATATTGTAACACATTACTTTTAAAAGTAACTTTCCCCAACACTGGTAAAGAAATGTAACATGTAACAAGCCAATGCAAAATAAAGTATTACTGTAAGGCAATTAGTTACTTTTTTAGGGAGTTACACAATATTGTAACATTACTTTTAAAAGTAACTTTCCCCAACACTGGTAACGACATGTAACAAGCCACTGCAAAATAAAGTGTTACTGTAAGGCAATTAGTTACTTTTTTTAGGGAGTTACACAATATTGTAACACATTACTTTTAATAGTAACTTTCCCCAACACTGGTAACAACATGTAACAAGCGACTGCAAAATAAAGTGTTACTGTAAGGCAATTAGTTGCTCTTTTTTGGGAGTTACACAATATTGTAACACATTACTTTTAAAAGTAACTTTCCCCAACACTGGTAAAGAAATGTAACATGTAACAAGCCAATGCAAAATAAAGTATTACTGTAAGGCAATTAGTTACTTTTTTAGGGAGTTACACAATATTGTAACATTACTTTTAAAAGTAACTTTCCCCAACACTGGTAACGACATGTAACAAGCCACTGCAAAATAAAGTGTTACTGTAAGGCAATTAGTTACTTTTTTTAGGGAGTTACACAATATTGTAACACATTACTTTTAATAGTAACTTTTCCCAACACTGGTAACGACATGTAACAAGCCACTGCAAAATAAAGTGTTACTGTAAGGCAATTAGTTGCTCTTTTTTGGGAGTTACACAATATTGTAACACATTACTTTTAAAAGTAACTTTCCCCAACACTGGTAAAGAAATGTAACATGTAACAAGCCAATGCAAAATAAAGTGTTACTGTGTGTTGCTCAGCGATAACAATACATGGTGTTATAAGGGATGAAAAAAAATATATATATATAAACAAATAACTAAAAAAAATAGTAACAAAATAAAAAAACTATTTATTCTCCATTAAATGTAACTAAACCATAGACTGTAAAAAAAATATGGACGTAGTGTCCGCGACGTCACCCATAGAGTTCTGAACAGCAGTTTTGACGCGTAAATGAGGCCGCAGCCATCTTAACTGCACGTGACCACAGGTCACTCACGGATAACTGAAAATGGGCAAAGAGGCGGGACGAAGTTGGAGCCCATGCGGCTTGTTGTTGAAACCATGCCCGCCCTAGCTATCTATCTTAGATACTATCTGAAATATTAATAAAGATAGCAATATCATTAGAAAGTACTAAAGGATTACTGTCAATCTACGGTGATTTTTTTTTACCATAACGTTATAGATGCTTCAACACCAATAGGCTAATTAATTTGTGTGGGGTGTGCAAATAACACAACTCAAATGGGATTTCATACCTTTATAATGAAATAGATCGCGAGATGAATCCAATCCGTGGCACTTGGGTAATATATATATATATATGTACGAGATGTATATCTCTCAAATGTTCTCTCAAACTAATGAGCACGTATCCAAAGTATAATTTTTCAAAATAGTGCAGCAGTTTTAGTTATATCCAAGCAGTGCTGTCGGAGTTGTATATCCTCCAGGTATTGTCATTGTAGTAAATCTCAGGGACAAAACTTTTAGCCAATGTCACGACGATCCAACAACGTGTGTTCTTATCTTCCGCATGCGAGCACATGTACACGGACGCACATCTGTCTCGAGTATGCAGCAAGCCATATATTGTATAAGATAATCCAGAAAAAAGGCACAAATACGCCTGAGATGCCAAATTCAGTGGCTGAAATTAGCTGCTGAGGTAACATGACGGCTCACTGACAGCAGCGGCATACCTGTCATTCAAGTGACCACGCCCTTAATTATGCAGAACTTAAAGGGATAGTTCACCCAAAAATGAAAATTTGATGTTTATCTGCTTACCCCCAGTGCATCCAAGATGTAGAGGACTTTTTTTCTTCAGTCGAACGCAAATTATGATTTTTAACTGCAACCGCTGCCGTCTGTCAGTCAAATAATAGCAGTGATTGGGAACTTGAACAATAAGAGTCGAAAAAACTTCCATAGACAAATCCAAATTAAACCCTGCGACACGAAACGATCGGTTTGTGCGAGAAACCGAACAGTATTTATATAATTTTTTTACCTCTAATACACCACTATGTCCAACTTCGTTCAGCTTCCGGCTAGTGAGGTCAGATCGCGCTCTGACAACAGAAGTGATGTTTCGCTCTCATTGAAGTATATGGGCGAGACATCACTTCCGTCATCACAACGCGTTTTTTGACCTCACTAACAGGAAGCTGAACGAAGTTGGACATAGTGGTGTATTAGAGGTAAAAATTATATAAATAATGTTCGGTTTCTCGCACAAACCGATCGTTTCGTGTCTTAGGACATCAATGTGCCGTCACGAGCCGCAGGTTTTAATTTTGATTCATTTTTGGGTGAACTATCCCTTTAATATAATTTAAACAGATGAGCTATAAAAAAAAATCACCCCCCTCAGAGTTGTCATGAAGGGCAAAATTCGCAGTATAGACCAAAACCACAATATGAACCAGACTGTAAACATGTTTTTTTCTGCTGTAAACTTGGCTAATTTAACATGATGGTCAATGAGATTCTGCTCACTTCTGCAGCCTGTCCCTAGCGGCCAGTCGATGAATTGCAGTTTAATTCACTTCCGTATTGGCTTCACGAGAAACGGGGAGGTTGCCGCTTTAACTAAACCCAACTGCAAAATTTAAGGAAAAAAAAAAAAAAAGGAAAACTATAAGAACTTTGATGTGAACTCTGAGACCTACAGTACAGGTAAGCAATAATAATGGTGTTCACTTCAGGGTTCAGTGACACGCTGGTGTTCGGAATCCAGATGAATCTTAAAATGGGTTGAGGGGAAGGCGGTTCTGGTCAAAGCAGATCAAGGCTCAAAAAGAGCTACAGGATACCTACGGTTTTAATGAAACACGCCTCTGCATGCCGGTCAGGGAGGTTCAGGGTATGGCATAACAGCAGCAGCCTTCAGATTCATTAGCAGCATGAAGCTTCTTTCTGTGTTTCCTTAGTGATCTGGTTAATGGCCTTGTTTTTGAGACCACCTTGTTATGAAAGCCATGGGTGAGTGGGGTTTCTTCAGAGGTGTGCAGTCCACAAACACAATCTCATGGTGTTGAATACACTCAAACAAACACTCAGAAATGCACACTACACCCCCAGACGGCTGGTCCTCACCCAGCAACTGAAACTATGACTTTCACTGTGCCAGTAATTAGCTGTTTAATTAACATCAGCATCAATCGAGCTCTTGCCAGGCCTTATGTCTTTCTCACTCACACATAAGCTGCTGCAAAAATCCCTAGAGATGCAGGCCATAAAAACAGCTTGTTAGCACATTAATCCTTCCTTTTTGACATAAAGTGGAAGTTCACTCAAAATGTACTCATCTTGATGTTGTTCCAAATTTGTAACACTTAATTTTTTTCTGTAGAATATAAAAGGATGTTTTGCTAAATGTTGAGTTGATCTGTTCCAGAAGGCTCTAAAAGTGACAAAAAAAAAAGCACCATAAAAACTAAATGACAAATTTTATTCTTATTTTTTCTATAATAAAGATTTTTTTTATTATTTTGACAAGGAGATTTACAAAAGAATTCTTTTGTAAATCTCCTTGTCAAAATAATAAAAAAAATCTTTATTTCAGGCTTTTCTTAAAACTTTACATTTCAGGCTTTCATGTGCGCACGAGATACCTCTAACATGAAAGTTTTTTCCGTGTATATTTAAAACGTTTTTCTACTTTTACATTTGCACAAGAAAGTCTGCTGTGCGAAAAACATTTTTACGACATTTATGTTATTTGACAAAATTCTCCTTGTCTAAATAAAGTCTTCTCATCCAATGAGACTATTTTTGTAAATTTATATTTCAGACTTTCACGTGCGCACGTACGGAAGAGGATTAGGGCCAAGCAATAATAAAAAAATAAACCATCTCGAGATTAAAGTTGTTAAATTTCGAGAAAAAACTCGTTAAATTTCGAGAAAAAAGTCTGAATAAAATGTTGAGAATAAACTCATTAAATTATGAGAAAAAACTTGTTAAATTTCAAGAAAAAAGTCGAGATACAATGTTGAGAATAAAGTTATTAAATTACAAGGAAAAAGTTGTTTAATTATGAGAACAAATTCGTTAAATTATGAGAAAAAAAGTCGTTAAATTTTGAGAAAAAAAGTCGAGATAAAATGTTGAGAATAAAGTCATTAAATTACGATAAAAAAGTTGTTTAATTATGAGAACAAATTCATAATTTAATGAATTTGTTCTCGTAATTTAGCCACTTTATTCTCAACATTTTATCTCGACTTTTTCTCAAAATTTAACAACTTTAATCTCAAGATGGTTTTATTTTTTTATTATTGCTTGGCCCTAATCCTCTTCCGTAGGTCATGAGATACCTCTAACATAAGTGTTTTTCCCGTATATTTAAAAAAGTTTTCCTTTTTTACAACTTGGATGCGTGCAAAAAACATTTTTACAACATTTAATTTGTTGTTTGCC
This sequence comes from Chanodichthys erythropterus, assembly GCF_024489055.1. Classification (NCBI taxonomy): domain Eukaryota; kingdom Metazoa; phylum Chordata; class Actinopteri; order Cypriniformes; family Xenocyprididae; genus Chanodichthys; species Chanodichthys erythropterus. The sequence continues at coordinate 8,074,910 of NC_090244.1, forward strand.
AAAAATCTCCTTTTCAAAAAAAAATCTTTCGCTATGCTGACTTTTTTCAAAATCTAACTTATTTTGTAAAACGTCTAAAATGAGTGCATGTAAAAGTTTTTTCTATTTTTACATTTGCAAAAGAAATGTGTTTGTGCGTAAAACATTTTTTTACAACAGTTACATTATTTTCCAAAAATATCATTGTTAAAAAAAAACTTTGCAGAAAAGGGAGGGAATGATTTTAATGACTGAAATTTTCTTTTTCTCTCAAAAATGTACCGAATGGGTTTAGAAGTCATTAGAAGTTTTTTTTTTATTTTTTTTTATTGGAGTTTGACAATATCAGCAAACTGTGTTTCATTATATGGTAATTGGCAGCACAAACATTCTTCAAAATATCATCTTTTGTGTTCCATGGAAAGAAAGAAAGCATTCCGAACAGAATGAGGGTGAGTAAATAATGATAAAAGAAGAAAGTGATTGTAAATGACTGCTGATGGACAGCTTTGTGCAAAAGCTGCTGATTATTCACGTGTCTTGCTGTGTGTTGTCAGGTACATGTGCACTACCAGGTGAGATTGAAGAAGATCTGAAAGCTGTCTCCTCTTCGTCGCTCTGTCACCACACACTGCTGGAGATCTCCTCTACTTTCAAAGACCAGAGGACACACACTCATAGTGGCGCTGAGAATCAGGTACACACAACAACTTGTCTTTCTGAGAGCAGTCAAGCTTAGGCAGTAAGATGCACTTTTCTTTTGCATTTCACAGAGACTCTATAAAATTCTTAATTAACCTGTAAAATGTTTTTTGTCATTCTAGGATGAAAGTGAGGAGGTCGTTCCTTTCCATCTGGACGAGAACTTTGATTACGATAACGTTGTGCTGTCTCAAAAATACGTGATCCGGGAACAGAACAGCAGACCATCTTGAGAAAATGTAAATGAACGTAAAAGCTCTGAGTAAAGTCCTCGTTTAGACGATCAGAAATGTTTTTACGCCGCCAAAGAACTAGAAGGAAGACAGATAGGCTTTTTTGAGTGTAGGCCTACCTCTCAGTAAACTAATGTTAGCGTAACTGTTCTCAAAGACATGACAATTTACTTTAATACACTTAGTCCAATTTTACATGTTATTAGCTGCAATTAGAACTAGAAACCATACAATCAGCATAAAGTGGTGTCCACTTTTCTTCCATAAAATGACTTTAAAATTGCTTTGATGAATCCTTCATAATAAGACCAGGAGCATGTTTTTCAAAAAGTAAATAGAGTCAATTTAAATTTATTTTTACTTTAAACCATATGATGTGTATTCATTTTGTGGTCTGAATCAAATGTCTTTATGATTATTATTGTTGTTATTATTTTACAACTAGCTAGGCGCGGATGCTTTCATTTTCTGACTCAACAGCTCAAATTGGCGACCTGTGGTGTAACACTTTTTCCTGGTGTACTTGGAAAAGTAATTAATTGCTTAATCTAACTGTGTTTTATTCACTGGAACAAAACGCTGAGGGACTTTCTTTCTGTTCTCCGTACAAACCTCATAACTTGAATAAAAGCCCACAACATGTTGGTCTTTGAAAAGAATTTGTCCCCCTTTATTTCTTGACTTGATGGTTTATTTTGACATTTCAGAGAATGTCCGTAGCATAAAAGAATTTTCTTGCTGTTTCCCAGCATGTTTCCTCTCATTTTCACCACCCCACCTTTATTTCTCCTACGTTCAAAGTTCTTTTTCTTTGTACCCTTTGACCTAATGTTTCTAAAGCAACAAAAATAGTACTCTTCAGAAGTTTACTGTTCGTTTACCTGTACTAAAACATCAAGGGAGAAATGTTATTTTTCTAAAATGTGAACTCCCTACAGAGGGAGCGTTTTAGAGCATTTAAATGAAATTAAATTAAAAGTGTTTCAAACTGCCAAAGTCTTGTGATTACAGTAAATGAGGCTTTGTTATGTCTTAAGTGTTTTGAAATTTCAAGTTTTGAATCAAGCCTTTTCAGTGCACTGCGAAGAGCTTATCTGATTTTAAAAGTTAACATGATTGTCATATAGCCGACAGAGAATTTTTTTAAGCTATTATGTATGCATTACAAAAATAATTCAGGCTTTATTCTCAGCATGTGCTTATCTGCATAGAAATGAATATTTTTGATTCAACACTACCTTGTTTATCAGAATAAATTATTGTTTACTCATCCTCATTTCACTCCAAACCAAACCTGTCTGAAGCTATTTTTTTTCTGTAAAACACCCTAAAAGTTGTCCATATGACTTGTGCGCTATATTCCAAGTGCTCTGCTTTGCATGATTTATTTGCTATTATTTGCCCTCATAGCAAATTATCCATGCAACTTATTATGCACGTCTCAATTCAAATATGTTGCAGGTTTGACATCATGATGGTTTTGGTCACAAAACAAGTGAGAACCAATGATGTTTGATGTTACTGGCCTCCGGTTAGCAGCCCAGGTGCCATATTTGTCACCCAGAAATTAAAATAGTCATTAATTACTCATCCTCATGTCGTTCCAAACCCGTAAGACATTCGTTCATCTTTGGAACACAAACGAAGATCTTTTTAATGAAATCTGAGAGCTTTCTGTTCCTCCACTGACAGCCTGTGCAACTACCACTTTCAAGCCTCAGAAAGGTAGTAGACATCATTAAAGAAACACTCCACTTTTTTTTTTAAATAGACTAATTTTCCAACTCCCCTAGAGTTAAACATTTGAGTTTTACCATTTTCGAATCCATTCAGCCGATCTCCGGGTCTGGTGGTACTACTTTTAGCATAGTTATCAAGGAACTTTGCTGCCGTACCATGGCTGCAGCAGGCGCAATGATATTACACAGCGCCTCTTACAAATGTCTCCATGGTTGCAAGGCACGATCCCTGTGCAAACAGGAGGGCACAAGAGCTGCGTAATATCATTGCGCCTGCTTCACACATGGTACGGCAGCAAAGTTCCTTGATTATTACGCTGGATTGAGAGTATAGTTCCTAGCCATATCGGCCTAGAAAATCGCAACTTTTCATTTTCCGTCGGTCTTAGTACACGACGTAACTACAGAAGAGTCAAGTTTTTAATAGGAAAAATATCGAAACTCTTTGGTCATTTTTGAGCGAGATGCTAACAGTCTAATCAGATTCAATGAACTATGCTAAGCTATGCTAAAAGCTGTACTGCCAGACCAGGAGATCGGCTAAATGGATTTGAAAACGTTAAAACTCAGTTGGAAAATGAGCCTATTTTCAAAAAAAGTGGAGTGTTCCTTTAAAGTAATCCATGTGACTCAAGTGGTATAATCTCAGTGTTATAAAGCAACACGAGTGCTTTGTGCAAAACATAATTTACCACTTTATTTACAAAATATTAATTGCAACACACGTTAGCAACAATGTCTGCTTTCGCGTCAAAACACTCTCTCGTGAAGTCCCTTTAAGACAAGTCATTTTACTCGGCGGCCATCTTTGAAACGCCTCTAGGTCATTCAAGTGCAGCTCCTATCTCTTTGAATGGGGAAACAACAAATTCTCCAAAGCTGTTTGCCAGGCTTTTGATTAAATTTCATATTTGATATCACCAATGAAATCTGACAATTTTGTTTCTAAATGCATGAATCATGACCGAAAACAATATTTTTCAGGCTTGCACAGTCTTAAACGCGCATCTCTTGTGTCTCATTTCGGAGGCGTGCATCTGACTGTTTCTATTGGAACCGGAGCTTCTAACAGCCGCTGCAGTGACGCGATGACTTTACCAATCGGCGATTGGCTCTTATTTAGAAGGCGGGACTTATTCCGCCATATTGCGCATTGCACTTTGTCCCATTCAAAACAATTCGAGTGACACGTCTTGTGTTATTCTATAGTCTCAAAGTCCCTTTAAAGCCGGGCACACATTTAACGACTAGCTAAAACATCCTAAGACTGAGCTCAACACACAGCGATTGTTTCCTGCGATTGAAGCAGATTTAAATACTTACACATGGAATTTGAACACTGACTGTTATCGGCAACTGAAAACAACTGCCTCTGACTGGACACGTTTAAGTCATAAGTATCAATTTACATTCATAATCGGCCTTAAAATAAGTGTGTCCCCGGCTTAAGACAAGTCATTTCACTCGGCGGCCATCTTTGAAACTCCTCTCGGGCATGCAAGTGCAGCTCCAGTCTCTTTGAATGGGGAAACATCAAATTCTCCAAAGCTGTTTGCCAAGCTTTACATTTAAATTTTATATTTGAAATCACCAATGAAATCTGACAGCAACTGTCTCATAAATTTTGTTTCTAAATGCTCGAATCATGACAAAAATTGTATTTTTCAGGCTGGATCCAGCTAATGCGCATGCGCAGATCTAAATGCGCGTCTCTTGTGTCTTATTTCGGCGCTGTTTCTATTTGAACCAGAGCTTCTAACGGCCGCTGCAGTGACTCAATGACTTTACCAATCGGTGATTGGCTCTTATTTAGAAGGCGGGACTTATTCCGCGATGCACTTTCTCCCATTCAAAACAATACGAGTGATGTGCCTTGTGTTATTCTATAGTCTTTAATTTCAACACAACACGCATATGCGTCGTGGTGCTCTCGTGAGATTAATATTTTGTAAAGAAGGTACATTTCACACTGTACCAACAGACATTGCAGTGTGAATTGTTCTTTATGGACTATTATATTTGAATGTTTTATGGAAGAAAACTTATTTTGTGTTCCACAGAAAAAAAAAAATAACAGCATTGAACAACATGAGGGTGAGTAAACAATCTCCCTTTAAAGACTATGAATGCCCATGCTTCTGCTACGGCCTTGAACATAGTAATCAAATAAATGTTTTATACACTGACACTGGAAAATAAGTGCTTATTGCACACTTTGTCTTACTCTGCGTTCCTTGATTTGCGAAATCAGCTTAAAGCAGTTTCTATGACTTGGCCTTGTTGCTAAGCAATACTAGAGCAATGAAAACGAGCATTAGGAAGATCGCAGACCTCTGCGACGGCAGCACTTTATCTCGGCTCAAACCATGCCTGCAGCTCTGCATCTGTTCATGAATTCGTTTCAGTTGCGCTCAGACCTTGTCCAAAAAGATTTCTGATGTGTGTGTGTGTGTGTGTGAGTGTGTCTGCGAGACCTTTTCCAGGCAGGGTTCGAGTGGCCTACTACAGTACCAGGTGGATGCTCCTGTTTGCCAGGTGGGGTTCCCGCTGTCATAACCTCAACTCTTTCAGTTAGAGAAACCAGAGAGATTGCAGGAGAGATAAAGAGGGCAACCCCGTTCCCTCCCCCGCAAAATGAGACAGGTGCGTGAGAACGAGAAGAAAGGGTTTTGTGGGGCACAAACAGTCTCTCCCAGGTGATAAGAAGTTAAGAAAGCAGTTAAAAAGATGTTTCTTCAAACTGTTGCTGTGCTCCAGGCTGGCTGCCAGATTCACGACTCTTTTTGAAGGCCTGTTCTACATTCTGTTCAGAAATGCAAAACTCAATCATATCCCTAATAGCTCATTAATAGGCTGTTTAAGTTTTGATTATCCATTAATTAAATTAAGGATTTATCAAGGACACGCTGATTCACGCATAATAAGGGATTGAGGCGAATGAAAAAAGAAACTTTCTTTGGGATGAGGCAACTTAACATTAGCCACTAACCATGCCATATTGAACAATGGTTGACTTATATGTCAGAATATTACTACGGTCATGGAAAACCAGAGAATATTAAGGAATTGTAAAATTGTGATTTCTATTAGATCATAAATAATCTTTAAAAAATCATGAACATTCATTTCATTATTACATATTTTCATTATAATTTTTAAATGTAAATTTAATATATATAAAATATCTATTATAATTATTGTTATATCTATATATGCTCAAACACACACACAAATATATTTTTTTGTTGCTGAAATGAATAAAATATATTTGAAATATATTTTAAGATATGTATTATAATTTTGTATAATTCAGATTTTTAAATTATATATATGTATATGTATATATGTATATATATATATATATATATATATATGTACACACACAGATTATCATAATTATAGATTGTATAGTGTAT